>NC_091195.1:35682707-35747454 GCF_040958095.1 Procambarus clarkii
AAACGTACCCTAAATCCTCACTCCACACTCCCTCCATGCCGGCTCGCCCATCATCATCCAGCAAACTACCATTCCAGCCTGCCTGCTTCTGATTGGTGTCCCACCGTCTGCACACCTGCAACTCTGCACCTCAGCGCCCTCTACCTAAGTCGATGTCTGGGCATGAACCAGCCATTGAAGTCAGAATATCCTTGTGCTCTCAAGCTGTGAACAACCAACTGATACACGTCCTGTTTATTGGTGGAGGTTCCCAGCTAGCGCTATATTCTCAGCACCTGTTTATCTCATTTTGTCTTTATATTATTCCTAGAGTAATTTATCCCTGTTCTTAATTTTTATGACTTGTTTGTTTGCACTGTACATAGCCAAGGGATTGTCTTTGTTTTTAAATTTGCTTTCCAGTTAATTAAAGTTTCATTGTTCATACTATGTGTTTTGCGTGTCTTCCCTTACTTTACCACAGACAACAGCCAAGCAGTCTCTTTTTTTTTTGTAAATGTGACAGGCATTGACACCAGCCATTAGGAGGACTGCCGAACCTCTACACTCCTACACTTTCCCGCCACATTTAATGGGGGCCTGTCCTAGGAGCCTCACTCAGGTACTAGTACTAGAACATCAATTTGTGGTAAGTGTACTTGGCTTTGATACAGTTGCTTTTCAATATTTTCATTACTTTTAATATTTATATGGTGTTGTGTGTATTGTGCATTCCGAGAGTAGCATATTGTGAGTGTTGGATAACTTTGGATTACGTGGTGACTGTAGGCCGCAGTTATTCTCTTAATTGGTCATCCCTCCCTCCGTGTTATTACTCGTGTTTTCCACCTTTTGTCCCTAGGGTATTTCTCAATCTCAGACAGATCATCATTTTGGTAACCAGGTACTTTGGTTTGCCTTCGGGTCAAAGCACCCTATCTTCTGCAATCCGACCGAAGGAGGATACAGAGGGCCATAGTTCCTCTAGCACGGACTAAGTTGCTGAGTTAGGACCTAAACAGCAGTTCTCGTCACCAGTTGACACTCGCGCCCCTACACGTCGGTCAGAGATGATGATATTTACTTAGGTAGGGAATTAGCTTTCTTTTTTCAGAGCACAAAGTTCGCTAATTCTGTAAGTATCATATTTCATTTAGTGGGAAAACCCTTGCTTCTCTCCTATAGAGACTCGGCAAGGTATGCCTTCATTCTTGGACTACCTTATTCACTTTTGGAACAATTAAATTTTTCATTTGTTTTAGAAACTCAGTTTCATTTATTTAGTAGGATTTTCTTGCCCTTATTCTCTTACATTGAGTACCGGGTACAAGATTTCCTGCGATTTTGATTGACTAATCATTTGCCATACTAAAATTAACTTTAATTGTTAAATATTAAAATTCCACAGGATAGTCACCAGTTGCCACGTTATCCTGTTACTGACACTTACCATATCACAACTATATTCGTTGTACATTTATTTGCTATTTTTCACCATGTTTCGTCTCCCAGCTTTCCGTAACGATCCAGCAGGTGAAATAGGGAACTTAATTCGTGCCAAGAAGACCGAATTACAAACTCTTGCACACGAGTATCAACTAGATGTTCCCCATGGAGCCAACAAAAATGTTTAGCATAATTTAATATTGGATCACCTCTTAGATGAAGGGAAGATTGACCCTGAAACTCACGAAAATTATTCTATTGCAGATAGACATGCTCTGGCAACTATGAAACTAAAGCTCGAACTTGCCAAACTCGAGCGGGAACAAAGAAAGGAAGAGGCTGCCCTAAGGAAAGAACAACAAGAAAGAGAGGCGGCCCTAAAGAAAGAAGAGGCAGCCCTAAGGAAAGAAGAAGCGGCCATAAAGAAAGAACAACAAGAACGCGAGATGGCTCTCAAAGAACGTGAGGCCACCCTACTCCGTGAGCGGGAAAGAGAGCAGCTTGAAGCAAGAAAACGTGACCTGGAGATACAACGTGAGCACAGTAAACTGCTAGCTGATAGTGCGCTCGAATATCGTCGACAAAAACTCGCTTTGGAAACTACACACCACACTCAGCGTCAACAAACTACAGCTAGTCTTCCCGTAAGTTTCAATGTCTCCCATGCAAGTAAGTTAATGCCACCATTCGTTGAGACAGAGATCGATGTATTTTTCACCACTTTTGAGACCTTAGCTAAAAAACTTAGCTGGCCTGAAGATCAATGGTCTACCCTTCTCAGAGTGCATCTCACAGGTAGAGCTGCAGTTACACTCAGTATCTTAGCGTCTGAGAATGACTACCAGACCCTGAAGCAAGCAGTTTTGGACGCCTACCTTCTCTCCACCGAAAGCTACAGACGAAAATTCTGTGATAATCTAAAGGCAAGTACCACCACCTTTCTAGATTTTGCCAATACAAAGAATAGATATTTCATGAAATGGCTGGAAGCAGCACATGTCTCTACATTTTCAGAACTCGTCAACCTCATGCTAGTTGAGGAATTCTTGAGACGTGTTCCCCCTTCCGTCCGTTTATATTTAGCAGATAAAGAAGAAACCGACTACATCAGATGTGCGAAGTCGGCTGACACCTACAGCCTCATCCATCGGCTTACACCAGAACCACCTTCCAGTAAGAAGTCTTGGTATAGTTATGATAAAGTGAGTACAGATCAAGCGAGCTCTCAATTGTATTGTAAGTATTGCAAAGTCTATGGACATATCATAGATAAATGTGGGAAGGCTCAATACAAAGGAAATAATGAAACTACTAAACCCAAACCGACTCCTCCTAAGTCCGGTAAGCCTGTGATGAATGTTGGTGTTCCTGTTAATGATCTTTCACTCTTCAGTAAACACCTGTATCCTTAAACTGTCTCTGCCAGCAGTACAGATTCGGAGGGACGTTTCAAATTGAAGATCTTGAGGGACACAGCGGCTCTTCAGTCAATAATATTGAAATCAGCTGTGCCTAACATCACCTACACCGGGGAAACCGTCCTTATCACTGACCTCACTGCTACCACTCCGTATCCACTCGCCAGAGTCCACCTGGATTGTCCTTTTGTGACCGGTGAAGTCCAAGTCGCCATCAGGTAAAAGCCTTTTCCCATGTCTGGAGTGCAACTTCTCCTGGGCAACGACTTGGCAGAAGATCTGCAACCGTCCAACCTGATCATCATGGACAAACCCCAGGTGTGTACCTCTGTAATGGATAATCCCATCTTTGAGTATGTTATAGCAGGGGTCCAAGAAAGTGATGAAGTTTCTCCTCCGGTTTTGGTGACCACCCGTGCGCTAGATACACGCCCGCAACCAGCTGACTCTACTGCTACCGCAGTCCCTCAAGGCCCTCAGAATCTACCACCGAATCTTACTAGTTTGGAGTTCCGTAAGTTACAGAGGGAGGATCCATCATTAACACCATTATTCTTCCAGGCTGAGACTCAACCTGACAGTATCCCTGGGTTCTTCCTAGAGAATCAGTTGCTCTACCGCAGGTACAGACTTAGTAAGCTGAAGGAGGATGACGATTGGGCAAATGTTCAACAACTAGTGGTTCCCACCAGCCTACGGCCCGATATTCTACACCTCGCCCACGGAGCACTTTCTCACTATGGTTTTAACAAAACCTACCACGGAATCAGACAAGACTACTACTGGCCAGGTATGGTTAAAGACGTCAAAAGTTACTTGCAACAGTGTCATACATGTCAGATGGCAGGTAAACCTAAAACCTCTATTCCTAAGGCACCGTTGAATCCTATCCCAGTGCCTGCGGAACCTTTCCACAGACTCATCATAGACTGTGTTGGTCCTTTACCCCGGACCAGTTCTGGCAACGCCTATATATTAACTATCATGTGTCCTACCACCAAGTTCCCCATAGCAGTTCCAGTAAAGAACATTACGGCTGCTACTGTGGTGAAACACCTATTGAAGATCTTCACCCAGTATGGATTTCCAAGAGGTTCAAAGTGACTGTGGCACCAACTTCACCAGTGATCTCTTCAAGAAGACACTGGAAGAGTTCAGCATCACACAGGTATTATCCAGCTCCTATCATCCTGCTTCACAGGGTTCTCTTGAACGTAGTCATCAGACTATTAAAGCACTCCTAAAGAAATTTTGCAATGAAACCTTGAAGGACTGGGATAAAAAACTTGATCTCATTATGTGCATTTTCAGAAGTCTTCCCAATGAGTCTCTAGGAGTATCTCCTTATGAGATGCTCTACGGACGTAAGTGCCGTACTCCTCTCAAAGCTTTTAAAGACTCTCTACGTAATGCCACCTTCAATGACCCTCAGAATGTGCCCTAGTTTCTTCAAAACTTAAAACACATTCTAGAGAGAGTACGTAAATTTGCTAATGACAATCTATTGAAAGCTCAGGAGAGGATGAAGACTCATTTTGACCAAAGCAGCAAATTAAGGAAATTTAAACCAGGAGACTTCGTGTTGGCATACTTTCCTATCCCAGGATCTCCATTGCAAAACAAGTTTTCAACACCCTACCGCATCAAGGAGTGCAGAAACAACCACAACTACGTTCTTGAGACTCCAGATAGGCGGTGGAAGACCCAGTTGTGCCACGTCAACCTCCTGAAGCAGAATCAAGGTACTCCCCCCACTGTGTTGGTATCATTATCCACATTTAAAGGTCCATACCTCCACAGTGAGACCTTCCCTGCCTCTACTTCCGAAAGCACTAACACTGAGTCAGAGCCTTCCAACTCGGAAATCCTAACTGATCTTCATACCTATTTGCAGGGCAGTAATAGTTCTCCTTTGCTAAGTTCTAATCCCATTCTCGTCTCTCCAGATATCACGAAGCTCTTCCTCATCAAGGTCGACGCCAGTAGTACCGGCATCGGGGGCGTCCTACTACAACAACGAGGCGAGGAGGTTCTACCTGTTAGCTACATGTTAAAACCACACCAGAAGAATTACAGCACTATCGAAAAGGAGCTACTCTCCATCGTCCTGAATTTACAGCACTTTGAATCGTACCTACAAGGTGCTCGGTCTACCACCATCTACTTGGACCACAATCCCCTACGCTTCTTGCAGCAAGCCCAATTCAACAATCAACGACTTCTACGATGGGCTTTATATCTGCAGAATTTCAACCTGGAGATTTTCTACATCAAGGGTTCTGACAACATAATAGCAGACGCCCTCTCCAGAGTCTATGAGGTAGAGGCAGCTCCACCTACCACTCTACCACCTGAAGACGTAACTTCACCCATAAGCGCAGGCTTCGGGGGAGAGTTGTGACGATAATCTCTTTCAAGAGAGATTGAGCTTGCTCTTCCTACATAAAGTTACTTACACATATACAAGAATAAGATGCTACCTTCAAGATACGTCTACCAGAAGCACAAAACGTTTTGACCAGGAGGCAAAACGTACCCTAAACCCACACTCCACACTCCCTCCATGCCTGCTCGCCCGTCATCAACCAGCAAACTACCATTCCAGCCTGCCTGCTTCTGATTGGTGTCCAGCCATCTGCACACCTGCACCTCAGCGCCCTCTACCTAAGTCGATGTCTGGGCATGAACCAGCCATTGAAGTCAGAATATCCTTGTGCTCTAAAGCTGTGAACAACCAACTGATACACGTCCTGTTTATTGGTGGAGGTTCCCAGCTAGCGCTATATTCTCAGCACCTGTTTATCTCATTTTGTCTTTATATTATTCCTAGAGTAATTTATCCCTGTTCTTAATTTTTATGACTTGTTTGTTTGCACTGTACACAGCCAAGGGATTGTCTTTGTTTTTAAATTTGCTTTCCAGTTAATTAAAGTTTCATTGTTCATACTATGTGTTTTGCGTGTCTTCCCTTACTTTACCACAGACAACAGCCAAGCAGTCTCTTTTTTTTTTGTAAATGTGACAGGCATTGACACCAGCCATTAGGAGCACTGCCGAACCTCTACACTCCTACACTTTCCTGTCACAATATATATATATATATATATATATATATATATATATATATATATATATATATATATATATATATATAAAGATGAATAGGAAAACCAGGGATATACTGAACATCTTATTTCAGATTCTTTCCTTTAAAATTCATAACGTTTCGAATACTTCTCGTATTCATCATCAGATCTAAAAGAAAAAACAGAAATCACAATCAAATAACTGGTAAACAAAGAACTCATACTGAATATAATTGCCTATCAAAGAAAGGAAAATGCTTAAAAAACAAAACACTTAAGCGCACTTAAAGTGATCAATACAAATAAAACTTATTAACTGTCACATATATAAAAGCTAATTTAAAAATCCATTAAACTACAAGATGAAATTTATAACTACTAAAACAAACCATTCCATTAAACTTACGTGAAGTGATCAGAAGTGAAACTTGATACCTTAAACATAGATACTAAACACTATAACAAATATTCATATAATGACTACAAATCTTCAAAAAATGTATATAAAATGCAAACAGAGTAAACGACAATTATAAAGTACTAACCAAAATCTTATAAAAACTCAAAAATTAAATATAATTAAATACCAAAAAATGTATTATATATCCTAAATAAAAGATTATAATAATGTACAATGTCAAGACTTGAAATAAGTAAGAAAGGGGAAAGACATGATAAACTAAACAAAATTATAATAAAATTAAACTACCAGAATGAACTATAAATCAAATTACAGGGCCTACTGTGCACTATACAGTGTACAATTGAACAGCTGAAAGGTTGCTATTTAACAGAGGTCGCAGCTCCTTTATATATAAGGATTCCATTACTCTCAAATCTGACTGGCCATTCATACAAGTGTCCAGAATTTTAAAATCAGATTCCAGCAGAGAATGATTAAACTCATAACAATGGTTTCTAATCTCCGAAAATGCTGGTTTAGACAATGGTAATCCAGTCCTAAAAGATAATCCCCGGTGCTCAAGTATCCTAATCTTAAAGTTCCGAATGGAACTCCCGATATATCCAGCATTACAGCTGGAACAATTATACATATATACGACATTTGAGCACAAGGGGGTAGGCACTTTATCTTTAAATTTAAAATAAGAGCTTATGGTATTTGTGTTGACAAAAATAAATCTAAAGTCTACTTGAGGATAACACTGCTGCAACAGTCTCCTCAAACGACTCCTTACAGAAACACTAATACTGCCATAAAATGGTAATTTAATATATTTAAGATCCCTTTCCACTGTAGTAATCCTACACGATGGGTGAAACTTCTTATTTAAGAAATTCCTTATAAAGGTATAAACCATATGCAGAGGATAACCATTATTTGAAAAAAATTTCACAAGCAAATTAATTTCTTTATCAAAGTTATTCCAATTTGAACAAAAAACAAAGCACCTATTCAGTAGATTGTTAATTGCATTTTTCTTAAAAATATCAGGAACAAAAGAAATAAAATTTAAACCTTAACCAGTAAAAGTTGGTTTCCTAAAAACATTAGTGTTGAACCCATTAAGGTTATTCACTTTTATATCAAGAAACGACAATGACAATCATTGTCGTTTATATATTATATATATATATATATATATATATATATATATATATATATATATATATATATATATATATATATACATATATATATATATATATATATATATATATATATATATATATATATATATATATATATATATATATATATATATATATATATATATATATAAATCTCACAAGTCGGTTCCCCACAACAGTTGAAGGCCAAAGGAACTCTGCCAAGAACCACCATTTGTAGCTATTGTTTAGTCAACAATAAGAGTGTTCCCTGTGAACCAGCAAGAGTGTTCCTTGTGAACCAGCAAGAGTGTTCCTTGTGAACCCGCAACAGTGTTCCTTGTGAACCAGCATGAGTGTTCCTTGTGAACCCGCAACAGTGTTCCTTCTGAACCAGCATGAGTGTTCCTTGTGAACCCGCAACAGTATTCCTTGTGAACCAGCATGAGTGTTCCTTGTGAACCCGCAACAGTGTTCCTTGTGAACCAGCATGAGTGTTCCTTGTGAACCCGCAACAGTATTCCTTGTAAACCAGCAACAGTGAGTGTTCCTTGTGAACCAGCAACAGTGTTCCTTGTGTACCAGCATGAGTGTTCCTTGTGAACCAGCAAGAGTGTTCTTTGTGAACCAGCAAGAGTATTCCTTGTGAACCACCAACAGTGTTCCGTGTGAACCAGCAACAGTGTTCCTTGTGAACTAGCAACAGTGTTCCTTGTGAACCAGCAACAGTGTTCCTTGTGAACTAGCAACAGTGTTTCTTGTGAACCAGCAACAGCGTTCCTTGTGAACCAGCAACAGTGTTCCTTGTGAACCCGCAACAGTGTTCCTTGTATACCAGCAACAGTGTTCCTTGTGAACCAGCAACAGTGTTCCTTGTAAACCAGCTTGAGTGTTCCTTGTGAACCAGCAAGAGTGTTCCTTGTGAACCAGCAACAGTGTTTCTTGTGAACTAGCAACAGTGTTCCTTGTGACCAAGCAACAGTGTTCCTTGTGAACCACCAACAGTGTTCCTTGTGAACCAGCAGGAATGTTCCTTGTGAACCAGCAACAGTGTTTCTTGTGAACTAGCAACAGTGTTTCTTGTGAACTAGCAACAGTGTTCCTTGTGACCAAGCAACAGTGTTCCTTGTGAACCACCAACAGTGTTCCTTGTGAACCAGCAGGAGTGTTCCTTGTGAACCACCAATAGTGTTCCTTGTGAACCAACAACAGTGTTCCCTTTGAACCAGCAACAGTGTTCCATGTGAACCAGCAACAGTGTTCCATGTGAACCAGCAACAGTGTTCCTTGTGAACCATCAACAGTGTTCCTTGTGAACCATCAACAGTGTTACTTGTGAACCAGCAACAGTGTTCCTTGTGAACCATCAACAGTGTTCCCTTTGAACCAGCAACAGTGTTCCTTTTGAACTAGCAACAGTGTTCCTTTGGAACCAGGAAGAGTGTTCCTTGTGAACCAGCAACAGTGTTCCTTGTAAACCAGCAACAGTGTTCCTTGTTAACCATCAACAGTGTTCCTTGTGAACCAGCAGGAGTGTTCCTTGTGAACCATCAAGAATGTTACTTGTGAACCCGCAACAGTGTTCCTTGTAAACCAGCAACAGTGTTCCTTGTGAACCAACAAGAGTGTTCCTTGTGAACCAGCAACAGCGTTTCTTGTGAACCATCAGCAGTGTTCCTTGTGAACCAGCAACAGTGTTCCTTGTGAACCAGCAACAGTGTTCCTTGTGAACCAGCAACAGTGTTCCTTGTGAACTAGCAACAGTGTTCCCTGTGAACCATCAACAGTGTTCCCTGTGAACCATCAACAGTGTTCCTTGTGAACCATCAACAGTGTTCCCTGTGAACCATCAACAGTGTGTTGATGTGAACCTGCAACAGTGTTCCTTGTGAACTAGCAACAGTGTTCCTTGTTAACCAGCAACAGCGTTCCTTGTGAACCAGCAAAAGTGTTCCTTGTGAACCATCAACAGTGTTCCTTGTGAACCAGCAACAGTGTTCCTTGTGAACCAGCAACAGTGTTCCTTGTGAACCAGCAACAGTGTTCCTTGTGAACCAGCAACAGTGTTCCTTGTGAACCCGCAACAATGTTCCTTGTAAACCAGCAACAGTGTTAGTTGTGAACCAGCAACAGTGTTCCTTGTGAACTAGCAACAGTGTTTATTGTGAACCCGCAACAGCGTTCCTTGTGAACCAGCAACAGTGTTTCTTGTGAAACAGCAACAGTGTTCTTTGTGAATTAGCAACAGTGTTCCTTGTGAACCATCAACAGTGTTCCTTGTGAACCAGCAACAGTGTTCCTTGTGAACCAGCAACAGTGTTCCTTGTGAACCAGCAACAGTGTTCCTTGTGAACCAGCAACAGTGTTCCTTGTGAACCAGCAACAGTGTTCTTTGTGAATTAGCAACAGTGTTCTTTGTGAACCAGCAACAGTGTTCCTTGTGATCCAGCAACAGCGTTCCTTGTGAACCAGCAACAGTGTTCCTTGTGAACCCGCAACAGTATTCCTTGTGAACCAGCATGAGTGTTCCTTGTGAACCCGCAACAGTGTTCCTTGTGAACCAGCATGAGTGTTCCTTGTGAACCCGCAACAGTATTCCTTGTAAACCAGCAACAGTGAGTGTTCCTTGTGTACCAGCATGAGTGTTCCTTGTGAACCAGCAAGAGTGTTCTTTGTGAACCAGCAAGAGTATTCCTTTTGAACCACCAACAGTGTTCCGTGTGAACCAGCAACAGTGTTCCTTGTAAACCAGCAACAGTGTTCCTTGTGAACCAGCAACAGTGTTCCTTGTGAACCAGCAACAGTGTTCCTTGTGAACCAGCAACATGAGTGTAAACCTGGTTCCTTGTGAACCAGCAACAGTGTTCCTTGTGAACCAGCAACAGTGTTCCTTGCGAACCAGCAACAGTGTTCCTTGTGAACCAGCAACATGAGTGTAAACCTGGTTCCTTGTGAACCAGCAACAGTGTTTCTTGTGAACTAGCAACAGTGTTTCTTGTGAACTAGCAACAGTGTTCCTTGTGACCAAGCAACAGTGTTCCTTGTGAACCACCAACAGTGTTCCTTGTGAACCAGCAGGAGTGTTCCTTGTGAACCACCAATAGTGTTCCTTGTGAACCAACAACAGTGTTCCCTTTGAACCAGCAACAGTGTTCCATGTGAACCAGCAACAGTGTTCCATGTGAACCAGCAACAGGGTTCCTTGTGAACCATCAACAGTGTTCCTTGTGAACCATCAACAGTGTTACTTGTGAACCAGCAACAGTGTTCCTTGTGAACCATCAACAGTGTTCCCTTTGAACCTGCAACAGTGTTCCTTTTGAACTAGCAACAGTGTTCCTTTGGAACCAGGAAGAGTGTTCCTTGTGAACCAGCAACAGTGTTCCTTGTAAACCAGCAACAGTGTTCCTTGTTAACCATCAACAGTGTTCCTTGTGAACCAGCAGGAGTGTTCCTTGTGAACCATCAAGAATGTTACTTGTGAACCCGCAACAGTGTTCCTTGTAAACCAGCAACAGTGTTCCTTGTGAACCAACAAGAGTGTTCCTTGTGAACCAGCAACAGCGTTTCTTGTGAACCATCAACAGTGTTCCTTGTGAACCAGCAACAGTGTTCCGTGGGAACCAGCAACAGTGTTCCTTGTGAACCAGCAACAGTGTTCCTTGTGAACTAGCAACAGTATTCCCTGTGAACCATCAACAGTGTTCCCTGTGAACCATCAACAGTGTTCCTTGTGAACCATCAACAGTGTTCCCTGTGAACCATCAACAGTGTTCCTTGTGAACCTGCAACAGTGTTCCTTGTGAACTAGCAACAGTGTTCCTTGTTAATCATCAACAGTGTTCCTTGTGAACCAGCAACAGTGTTCCTTGTGAACCAGCCACAGTGTTCCTTGTGAACCAGCAACAGTGTTCCTTGTGAACCAGCAACAGTGTTCCTTGTGAACCAGCAACAGTGTTCCTTGTGAACCAGCAACAATGTTCCTTGTAAACCAGCAACAGTGTTAGTTGTGAACCAGAAACAGTGTTCCTTGTGAACTAGCAACAGTGTTTATTGTGAACCCGCAACAGCGTTCCTTGTGAACCAGCAACAGTGTTTCTTGTGAAACAGCAACAGTGTTCTTTGTGAATTAGCAACAGTGTTCCTTGTGAACCATCAACAGTGTTCCTTGTGAACCAGCAACAGTGTTCTTTGTGAACCAGCAACAGTGTTCCTTGCGAACCAGCAACAGTGTTCCTTGTGAACCAGCAACAGTGTTCCTTATGAACCAGCAACAGTGTTCTTTGTGAATTAGCAACAGTGTTCTTTGTGAACCAGCAACAGTGTTCCTTGTGAACCAGCAACAGTGTTCCTTGTGAACCAGCAACAGTGTTCCTTGTGAACCCGCAACAGTGTTCCTTGTAAACCAGCAACAGTGAGTGTTCCTTGTGAACCAGCAACAGTGTTCCTTGTGAACTAGCAACAGTGTTTCTTGTGAACCAGCAACAGCGTTCCTTGTGAACCAGCAACAGTGTTCCTTGTGAACCCGCAACAGTGTTCCTAGTGAACTAGCAACAGTGTTCCTTGTGAACCAGCAACAGTGTTCCTTGTGAACTAGCAACAGTGTTTCTTGTGAACCAGCAACAGCGTTCCTTGTGAACCAGCAACAGTGTTCCTTGTGAACCCGCAACAGTGTTCCTTGTATACCAGCAACAGTGTTCCTTGTGAACCAGCAACAGTGTTCCTTGTGAACCAGCATGAGTGTTCCTTGTGCACCAGCAAGAGTGTTCCTTGTGATCCAGCAAGAGTGTTCCTTGTGAACCATCAACAGTGTTCCTTGTGAACCAGCAACAGTGTTCCTTGTGAACTAGCAATAGTGTTCCTTGTGAACCAGCAACAGTGTTCCTTGTGAACTAGCAACAGTGTTCCTTGTGAACCAGCAACAGTGTTCCTTGTGAACCAGCAACAGTGTTCCTTGTGAACCACCAACAGTGTTCCTTGTGAACCAGCAACAGTTTTCCTTGTGAACCAGCAACAGTGTTCCTTGTGAACTAGCCACAGTGTTCCTTGTGAACCAGCAACAGTGTTCCTTGTGAACCACCAACAGTGTTCCTTGTGAACCAGCATCAGTGTTCCTTGTGAACCACCAATAGTGTTCCTTGTGAACCACCAACAGTGTTCCTTGTGAACCATCAACAGTGTTCCTTGTGAACCAGCAACAGTGTTCTTTGTGAATTAGCAACAGTGTTTCTTGTGAACCAGCAACAGCGTTCCGTCTGAACCAGCAACAGTGTTCCTTGTGAACACGCAACAGTGTTCCTTGTAAACCAGCAACAGTGAGTGTTCCTTGTGAACCAGCAACAGTGTTCCTTGTGAACCAGCATGAGTGTTCCTTGTGAACCACCAAAAGTGTTCCGTGTGAACCAGCAACAGTGTTCCTAGTGAACTAGCAACAGTGTTCCTTGTGAACCAGCAACAGTGTTCCTTGTGAACCAGCAACAGTGTTCCTTGTGAACTAGCAACAGTGTTCCTTGTGAACCAGCAACAGTGTTCCTTGTGAACCACCAACAGTGTTCCTTGTGAACCAGCAACAGTGTTCCTTGTGAACCAGCAACAGTGTTCCTTGTGAACTAGCCACAGTGTTCCTTGTGAACCAGCAACAGCGTTCCTTGTGAACCAGCAACAGTGTTCCTTGTGAACCCGCAACAGTGTTCTTTGTATACCAGCAACAGTGTTCCTTGTGAACCAGCAACAGTGTTCCTTGTATACCAGCATGAGTGTTCCTTGTGAACCAGCAAGAGTTTTCCTTGTGAACCAGCAACAGTGTTTCTTGTGAACTAGCAACAGTGTTCCTTGTGAACAAGCAACAGTGTTCCTTGTAAACCAGCATGAGTGTTCCTTGTGAACCAGCAAGAGTGTTCCTTGTGAACCAGCAACAGTGTTTCTTGTGAACTAGCAACAGTGTTCCTTGTGAACAAGCAACAGTGTTCCTTGTGATCCACCAACAGTGTTCCTTGTGAACCAGCAGGAGTGTTCCTTGTGAACCACCAATAGTGTTCCATGTGAACCAACAACAGTGTTACTTGTGAACCAGCAACAGTGTTCCATGTGAACCAGCAACAGTGTTCCTTGTATACCAGCAACAGTGTTCCTTGTGAACCAGCAACAGTGTTCCTTGTGAACCAGCAACAGTGTTCCTTGTGAACCCGGAACAGTGCTCCTTGTATACCAGCAACAGTGTTCCTTCTGAACCAGCAACAGTGTTCCTTGTGAACCAGCATGAGTGTTCCTTGTGCACCAGCAAGAGTGTTCCTTGTGAACCAGCAAGAGTGTTCCTTGTGAACCACCAACAGTGTTCCTTGTGAACCAGCAACAGTGTTCCTTGTGAACTAGCAACAGTGTTCCTTGTGAACCAGCAACAGTGTTCCTTGTGAACTAGCAACAGTATTCCTTGTGAACCAGCAACAGTGTTCCTTGTGAACCAGCAACATTGTTCCTTGTGAACCACCAACAGTGTTCCTTGTGAACCAGCAACAGTTTTCCTTGTGAACCAGCAACAGTGTTCCTTGTGAACTAGCCACAGTGTTCCTTGTGAACCAGCAACAGTGTTCCTTGTGAACCACCAACAGTGTTCCTTGTGAACCAGCATCAGTGTTCCTTGTGAACCACCAATAGTGTTCCTTGTGAACCACCAACAGTGTTCCTTGTGAACCCGCAACAGTGTTCCTTGTGAACCATCAACACTGTTCCTTGTGAACCAGCAACAGTGTTCTTTGTGAATTAGCAACAGTGTTTCTTGTGAACCAGCAACAGCGTTCCGTCTGAACCAGCAACAGTGTTCCTTGTGAACCCGCAACAGTGTTCCTTGTAAACCAGCAACAGTGAGTGTTCCTTGTGAACCAGCAACAGTGTTCCTGGTGAACCAGCATGAGTGTTCCTTGTGAACCACCAACAGTGTTCCGTGTGAACCAGCAACAGTGTTCCTAGTGAACTAGCAACAGTGTTCCTTGTGAACCAGCAACAGTGTTCCTTGTGAACCAGCAACAGTGTTCCTTGTGAACTAGCAACAGTGTTCCTTGTGAACCAGCAACAGTGTTCCTTGTGAACCACCAACAGTGTTCCTTGTGAACCAGCAACAGTGTTCCTTGTGAACCAGCAACAGTGTTCCTTGTGAACTAGCCACAGTGTTCCTTGTGAACCAGCAACAGCGTTCCTTGTGAACCAGCAACAGTGTTCCCTTTGAACCCGCAACAGTGTTCCTTGTATACTATAACAGCAACAGTGTTCCTTGTGAACCAGCAACGGTGTTCCTTGTAAACCAGCATGAGTGTTCCTTGTGAACCAGCAAGAGTGTTCCTTGTGAACCAGCAACAGTGTTTCTTGTGAACTAGCAACAGTGTTCCTTCTGAACAAGCAGCAGTGTTCCTTGTGAACCACCAACAGTGTTCCTTGTGAACCAGCAGGAGTGTTCCTTGTGAACCACCAATAGTGTTCCATGTGAACCAACAACAGTGTTCCCTTTGAACCAGCAACAGTGTTCCATGTGAACCAGCAACAGTGTTCCTTGTTAACCATCAACAGTGTTCCTTGTAAACCAGCAACAGTGTTCCTTGTGAACCAACAAGAGTGTTCCTTGTGAACCAGCAACAGCGTTTCTTGTGAACCATCAACAGTGTTCCTTGTAAACCAGCAACAGTGTTCCTTGTGAACCAGCAACAGTTTTCCTTGTGAACCAGCAACAGTGTTCCTTGTGAACTAGCAACAGTGTTCCCTGTGAACCATCAACAGTGTTCCCTGTGAACCATCAACAGTGTTCCTTGTGAACCATCAACAGTGTTCCCTGTGAACCATCAACAGTGTTCCTTGTGAACCTGCAACAGTGTTCCTTGTGAACTAGCAACAGTGTTCCTTGTGAACCAGCAAAAGTGTTCCTTGTGAACCATCAACAGTGTTCCTTGTGAACCAGCAACAGTGTTCCTTGTGAACCAGCAACAGTGTTCCTTGTGAACCAGCAACAGTGTTCCTTGTGAACCAGCAACAGTGTTCCTTGTGAACCCGCAACAGTGTTCCTTGTAAACCAGCAACAGTGTTCCTTGTGAACCAGCAACAGTGTTCCTTGTGAACTAGCAACAGTGTTTATTGTGAACCCGCAACAGCGTTCCCTGTGAACCAGCAACAGTGTTTCTTGTGAACCAGCAACAGTGATCTTTGTGAATTAGCAACAGTGTTCCTTGTGAACCATCAACAGTGTTTCTTGTGAACCAGCAACAGTGTTCCTTGTGAACCAGCAACAGTGTTCCTTGTGAACCAGCAACAGTGTTTCTTGTGAACCAGCAACAGTGTTCCTTGTGAACCAGCAACAGTGTTCCTTGTGAACCAGCAACAGTGTTCCTTGTGAACCAGCAACAGTGTTCCTTGTATACCAGCAACAGTGTTCCTTGTGAACAAGCAACAGTGTTCCTTGTAAACCAGCATGAGTGTTCCTTGTGAACCAGCAAGAGTGTTCCTTGTGAACCAGCAACAGTGTTTCTTGTGAACTAGCAACAGTGTTCCTTGTGACCAAGCAACAGTGTTCCTTGTGAACCACCAACAGTGTTCCTTGTGAACCAGCAGGAATGTTCCTTGTGAACCAGCAACAGTGTTTCTTGTGAACTAGCAACAGTGTTTCTTGTGAACTAGCAACAGTGTTCCTTGTGACCAAGCAACAGTGTTCCTTGTGAACCACCAACAGTGTTCCTTGTGAACCAGCAGGAGTGTTCCTTGTGAACCACCAATAGTGTTCCTTGTGAACCAACAACAGTGTTCCCTTTGAACCAGCAACAGTGTTCCATGTGAACCAGCAACAGTGTTCCATGTGAACTAGCAACAGTGTTCCTTGTGAACCATCAACAGTGTTCCTTGTGAACCATCAACAGTGTTACTTGTGAACCAGCATCAGTGTTCCTTGTGAACCATCAACAGTGTTCCCTTTGAACCAGCAACAGTGTTCCTTTTGAACTAGCAACAGTGTTCCTTTGGAACCAGGAAGAGTGTTCCTTGTGAACCAGCAACAGTGTTCCTTGTAAACCAGCAACAGTGTTCCTTGTTAACCATCAACAGTGTTCCTTGTGAACCAGCAGGAGTGTTCCTTGTGAACCATCAAGAATGTTACTTGTGAACCCGCAACAGTGTTCCTTGTAAACCAGCAACAGTGTTCCTTGTGAACCAACAAGAGTGTTCCTTGTGAACCAGCAACAGCGTTTCTTGTGAACCATCAACAGTGTTCCTTGTGAACCAGCAACAGTGTTCCTTGGGAACCAGCAACAGTGTTCCTTGTGAACCAGCATTAGTGTTCCTTGTGAACTAGCAACAGTGTTACCTGTGAACCATCAACAGTGTTCCCTGTGAACCATCAACAGTGTTCCTTGTGAACCAACAACAGTGTTCCCTGTGAACCTTCAACAGTGTTCCTTGTGAACCTGCAACAGTGTTCCTTGTGAACTAGCAACAGTGTTCCTTGTTAATCATCAACAGTGTTCCTTGTGAACCAGCAACAGTGTTCCTTGTGAACCAGCAACAGTGTTCCTTGTGAACCAGCAACAGTGTTCCTTGTGAACCAGCAACAGTGTTCCTTGTGAACCAGCAACAGTGTTCCTTGTGAACCAGCAACAATGTTCCTTGTAAACCAGCAACAGTGTTAGTTGTGAACCAGAAACAGTGTTCCTTGTGAACTAGCAACAGTGTTTATTGTGAACCCGCAACAGCGTTCCTTGTGAACCAGCAACAGTGTTTCTTGTGAAACAGCAACAGTGTTCTTTGTGAATTAGCAACAGTGTTCCTTGTGAACCATCAACAGTGTTCCTTGTGAACCAGCAACAGTGTTCCTTGTGAACCAGCAACAGTGTTCCTTGTGAACCAGCAACAGTGTTCCTTGTGAACCAGCAACAGTGTTCCTTGTGAACCAGCAACAGTGTTCTTTGTGAATTAGCAACAGTGTTTCTTGTGAACTAGCAACAGTGTTCCTTGTGACCAAGCAACAGTGTTCCTTGTGAACCACCAACAGTGTTCCTTGTGAACCAGCAGGAATGTTCCTTGTGAACCAGCAACAGTGTTTCTTGTGAACTAGCAACAGTGTTTCTTGTGAACTAGCAACAGTGTTCCTTGTGACCAAGCAACAGTGTTCCTTGTGAACCACCAACAGTGTTCCTTGTGAACCAGCAGGAGTGTTCCTTGTGAACCACCAATAGTGTTCCTTGTGAACCAACAACAGTGTTCCCTTTGAACCAGCAACAGTGTTCCATGTGAATCAGCAACAGTGTTCCATGTGAACCAGCAACAGTATTCCTTGTGAACCATCAACAGTGTTCCTTGTGAACCATCAACAGTGTTACTTGTGAACCAGCAACAGTGTTCCTTGTGAACCATCAACAGTGTTCCCTTTGAACCAGCAACAGTGTTCCTTTTGAACTAGCAACAGTGTTCCTTTGGAACCAGGAAGAGTGTTCCTTGTGAACCAGCAACAGTGTTCCTTGTGAACCAGCAACAGTGTTCCTTGTTAACCATCAACAGTGTTCCTCGTGAACCAGCAGGAGTGTTCCTTGTGAACCATCAAGAATGTTACTTGTGAACCCGCAACAGTGTTCCTTGTAAACCAGCAACAGTGTTCCTTGTGAACCAACAAGAGTGTTCCTTCTGAACCAGCAACAGCGTTTCTTGTGAACCATCAACAGTGTTCCTTGTGAACCAGCAACAGTGTTCCTTGTGAACCACCAACAGTGTTCCTTGTGAACCAGCAACAGTGTTCCTTGTGAACTAGCAACAGTGTTCCCTGTGAACCATCAACAGTGTTCCCTGTGAACCATCAACAGTGTTCCTTGTGAACCATCAACAGTGTTCCCTGTGAACCATCAACAGTGTTCCTTGTGAACCTGCAACAGTGTTCCTTTTGAACTAGCAACAGTGTTCCTTGTTAACCATCAACAGCGTTCCTTGTGAACCAGCAAAAGTGTTCCTTGTGAACCATCAACAGTGTTCCTTGTGAACCAGCAACAGTGTTCCTTGTGAACCAGCAACAGTGTTCCTTGTGAACCAGCAACATGAGTGTAAACCTGGTTCCTTGTGAACCAGCAACAGTGTTCCTTGTGAACCAGCAACAGTGTTCCTTGTGAACCAGCAACAGTGTTCCTTGTGAACCAGCAACATGAGTGTAAACCTGGTTCCTTGTGAACCAGCAACAGTGTTTCTTGTGAACTAGCAACAGTGTTCCTTGTGACCAATCAACAGTGTTCCTTGTGAACCACCAACAGTGTTCCTTGTGAACCAGCAGGAGTGTTCCTTGTGAACCACCAATAGTGTTCCTTGTGAACCAACAACAGTGTTCCCTTTGAACCAGCAACAGTGTTCCATGTGAACCAGCAACAGTGTTCCATGTGAACCAGCAACAGTGTTCCTTGTGAACCATCAACAGTGTTCCTTGTGAACCATCAACAGTGTTACTTGTGAACCAGCAACAGTGTTCCTTGTGAACCATCAACAGTGTTCCCTTTGAACCAGCAACAGTGTTCCTTTTGAACTAGCAACAGTGTTCCTTTGGAACCAGGAAGAGTGTTCCTTGTGAACCAGCAACAGTGTTCCTTGTAAACCAGCAACAGTGTTCCTTGTTAACCATCAACAGTGTTCCTTGTGAACCAGCAGGAGTGTTCCTTGTGAACCATCAAGAATGTTACTTGTGAACCCGCAACAGTGTTCCTTGTAAACCAGCAACAGTGTTCCTTGTGAACCAACAAGAGTGTTCCTTGTGAACCAGCAACAGCGTTTCTTGTGAACCATCAACAGTGTTCCTTGTGAACCAGCAACAGTGTTCCTTGGGAACCAGCAACAGTGTTCCTTGTGAACCAGCAACAGTGTTCCTTGTGACCTAGCAACAGTGTTCCCTGTGAACCATCAACAGTGTTCCCTGTGAACCATCAACAGTGTTCCTTGTGAACCATCAACAGTGTTTCCTGTGAACCATCAACAGTGTTCCTTGTGAACCTGCAACAGTGTTCCTTGTAAACTAGCAACAGTGTTCCTTCTTAATCATCAACAGTGTTCCTTGTGAACCAGCAACAGCGTTCCTTGTGAACCAGCAACAGTGTTCCTTGTGAACCAGCAACAGTGTTCCTTGTGAACCAGCAACAATGTTCCTTGTAAACCAGCAACAGTGTTAGTTGTGAACCAGAAACAGTGTTCCTTGTGAACTAGCAACAGTGTTTATTGTGAACTCGCAACAGCGTTCCTTGTGAACCAGCAACAGTGTTTCTTGTGAAACAGCAACAGTGTTCTTTGTGAATTAGCAACAGTGTTCCTTGTGAACCATCAACAGTGTTCCTTGTGAACCAGCAACAGTGTTCCTTGTGAACCAGCAACAGTGTTCCTTGTGAACCAGCAACAGTGTTCCTTGTGAACCAGCAACAGTGTTCCTTGTGAACCAGCAACAGTGTTCTTTGTGAATTAGCAACAGTGTTCTTTGTGAACCAGCAACAGTGTTCCTTGTGAACCAGCAACAGCGTTCCTTGTGAACCAGCAACAGTGTTCCTTGTGAACCCGCAACAGTGTTCCTTGTAAACCAGCAACAGTGAGTGTTCTTTGTGAACCAGCAACAGTGTTCCTTGTGAACTAGCAACAGTGTTTCTTGTGAACCAGCAACAGCGTTCCTTGTGAACCAGCAACAGTGTTCCTTGTGAACCCGCAACAGTGTTCCTAGTGAACTAGCAACAGTGTTCCTTGTGAACCAGCAACAGTGTTCCTTGTGAACTAGCAACAGTGTTTCTTGTGAACCAGCAACAGCGTTCCTTGTGAACCAGCAACAGTGTTCCTTGTGAACCCGCAACAGTGTTCCTTGTATACCAGCAACAGTGTTCCTTGTGAACCAGCAACAGTGTTCCTTGTGAACCAGCATGAGTGTTCCTTGTGCACCAGCAAGAGTGTTCCTTGTGATCCAGCAAGAGTGTTCCTTGTGAACCATCAACAGTGTTCCTTGTGAACCAGCAACAGTGTTCCTTGTGAACTAGCAACAGTGTTCCTTGTGAACCAGCAACAGTGTTCCTTGTGAACTAGCAACAGTGTTCCTTGTGAACCAGCAACAGTGTTCCTTGAGAACCAGCAGCAGTGTTCCTTGTGAACCACCAACAGTGTTCCTTGTGAACCAGCAACAGTTTTCCTTGTGAACCAGCAACAGTGTTCCTTGTGAACTAGCCACAGTGTTCCTTGTGAACCAGCAACAGTGTTCCTTGTGAACCACCAAAAGTGTTCCTTGTGAACCAGCATCAGTGTTCCTTGTGAACCACCAATAGTGTTCCTTGTGAACCACCAACAGTGTTCCTTGTGAACCATCAACAGTGTTCCTTGTGAACCAGCAACAGTGTTCTTTGTGAATTAGCAACAGTGTTTCTTGTGAACCAGCAACAGCGTTCCGTCTGAACCAGCAACAGTGTTCCTTGTGAACCCGCAACAGTGTTCCTTGTAAACCAGCAACAGTGAATGTTCCTTGTGAACCAGCAACAGTGTTCCTTGTGAACCAGCATGAGTGTTCCTTGTGAACCACCAACAGTGTTCCGTGTGAACCAGCAACAGTGTTCCTAGTGAACTAGCAACAGTGTTCCTTGTGAACCAGCAACAGTGTTCCTTGTGAACCAGCAACAGTGTTCCTTGGGAACTAGCAACAGTGTTCCTTGTGAACCAGCAACTGTGTTCCTTGTGAACCACCAACAGTGTTCCTTGTGAACCAGCAACAGTGTTCTTTGTGAACCAGCAACAGTGTTCCTTGTGAACTAGCCACAGTGTTCCTTGTGAACCAGCAACAGCGTTCCTTGTGAACCAGCAACAGTGTTCCTTGTGAACCCGCAACTGTGTTCCTTGTATACCAGCAACAGTGTTCCTTGTGAACCAGCAACAGTGTTCCTTGTAAACCAGCATGAGTGTTCCTTGTGAACCAGCAAGAGTGTTCCTTGTGAACTAGCAACAGTGTTCCTTGTGAACAAGCAACAGTGTTCCTTGTAAACCAGCATGAGTGTTCCTTGTGAACCAGCAAGAGTGTTCCTTGTGAACCATCAACAGTGTTTCTTGTGAACTAGCAACAGTGTTCCTTGTGATCAAGCAACAGTGTTCCTTGTGAACCAGCACCAGTGTTCCTTGTGAACCATCAACAGTGTTCCCTTTGAACCAGCAACAGTGTTCCTTTTGAACTAGCAACAGTGTTCCTTTGGAACCAGGAAGAGTGTTCCTTGTGAACCAGCAACAGTGTTCCTTGTAAACCAGCAACAGTGTTCCTTGTTAACCATCAACAGTGTTCCTTGTGAACCAGCAGGAGTGTTCCTTGTGAACCATCAAGAATGTTGCTTGTGAACCCGCAACAGTGTTCCTTGTAAACCAGCAACAGTGTTCCTTGTGAACCAACAAGAGTGTTCCTTGTGAACCAGCAAAAGCGTTTCTTGTGAACCATCAACAGTGTTCCTTGTGAACCAGCAACAGTGTTCCTTGGGAACCAGCAACAGTGTTCCTTGTGAACCAGCAACAGTGTTCCTTGTGAACTAGCAACAGTGTTCCCTGTGAACCATCAACAGTGTTCCCTGTGAACCATCAACAGTGTTCCTTGTGAACCAACAACAGTGTTCCCTGTGAACCTTCAACAGTGTTCCTTGTGAACCTGCAACAGTGTTCCTTGTGAACTAGCAACAGTGTTCCTTGTTAATCATCAACAGTGTTCCTTGTGAACCAGCAACAGTGTTCCTTGTGAACCAGCAACAGTGTTCCTTGTGAACCAGCAACAGTGTTCCTTGTGAACCAGCAACAGTGTTCCTTGTGAACCAGCAACAGTGTTCCTTGTGAACTAGCAACAATGTTCCTTGTAAACCAGCAACAGTGTTAGTTGTGAACCAGAAACAGTGTTCCTTGTGAACTAGCAACAGTGTTTATTGTGAACCCGCAACAGCGTTCCTTGTGAACCAGCAACAGTGTTTCTTGTGAAACAGCAACAGTGTTCTTTGTGAATTAGCAACAGTGTTCCTTGTGAACCATCAACAGTGTTCCTTGTGAACCAGCAACAGTGTTCCTTGTGAACCAGCAACAGTGTTCCTTGTGAACCAGCAACAGTGTTCCTTGTGAACCAGCAACAGTGTTCCTTGTGAACCAGCAACAGTGTTCTTTGTGAATTAGCAACAGTGTTTCTTGTGAACTAGCAACAGTGTTCCTTGTGACCAAGCAACAGTGTTCCTTGTGAACCACCAACAGTGTTCCTTGTGAACCAGCAGGAATGTTCCTTGTGAACCAGCAACAGTGTTTCTTGTGAACTAGCAACAGTGTTTCTTGTGAACTAGCAACAGTGTTCCTTGTGACCAAGCAACAGTGTTCCTTGTGAACCACCAACAGTGTTCCTTGTGAACCAGCAGGAGTGTTCCTTGTGAACCACCAATAGTGTTCCTTGTGAACCAACAACAGTGTTCCCTTTGAACCAGCAACAGTGTTCCATGTGAATCAGCAACAGTGTTCCATGTGAACCAGCAACAGTATTCCTTGTGAACCATCAACAGTGTTCCTTGTGAACCATCAACAGTGTTACTTGTGAACCAGCAACAGTGTTCCTTGTGAACCATCAACAGTGTTCCCTTTGAACCAGCAACAGTGTTCCTTTTGAACTAGCAACAGTGTTCCTTTGGAACCAGGAAGAGTGTTCCTTGTGAACCAGCAACAGTGTTCCTTGTGAACCAGCAACAGTGTTCCTTGTTAACCATCAACAGTGTTCCTCGTGAACCAGCAGGAGTGTTCCTTGTGAACCATCAAGAATGTTACTTGTGAACCCGCAACAGTGTTCCTTGTAAACCAGCAACAGTGTTCCTTGTGAACCAACAAGAGTGTTCCTTGTGAACCAGCAACAGCGTTTCTTGTGAACCATCAACAGTGTTCCTTGTGAACCAGCAACAGTGTTCCTTGTGAACCACCAACAGTGTTCCTTGTGAACCAGCAGGAGTGTTCCTTGTGAACCAGCAACAGCGTTTCTTGTGAACCATCAACAGTGTTTCTTGTGAACCAGCAACAGTGTTCCTTGTGAACCACCAACAGTGTTCCTTGTGAACCAGCAACAGTGTTCCTTGTGAACTAGCAACAGTGTTCCCTGTGAACCATCAACAGTGTTCCCTGTGAACCATCAACAGTGTTCCTTGTGAACCATCAACAGTGTTCCCTGTGAACCATCAACAGTGTTCCTTGTGAACCTGCAACAGTGTTCCTTTTGAACTAGCAACAGTGTTCCTTGTTAACCAGCAACAGCGTTCCTTGTGAACCAGCAAAAGTGTTCCTTGTGAACCATCAACAGTGTTCCTTGTGAACCAGCAACAGTGTTCCTTGTGAACCAGCAACAGTGTTCCTTGTGAACCAGCAACATGAGTGTAAACCTGGTTCCTTGTGAACCAGCAACAGTGTTCCTTGTGAACCAGCAACAGTGTTCCTTGTGAACCAGCAACAGTGTTCCTTGTGAACCAGCAACAGTGTTCCTTGTGAACCAGCAACATGAGTGTAAACCTGGTTCCTTGTGAACCAGCAACAGTGTTTCTTGTGAACTAGCAACAGTGTTCCTTGTGACCAAGCAACAGTGTTCCTTGTGAACCACCAACAGTGTTCCTTGTGAACCAGCAGGAGTGTTCCTTGTGAACCACCAATAGTGTTCCTTGTGAACCAACAACAGTGTTCCCTTTGAACCAGCAACAGTGTTCCATGTGAACCAGCAACAGTGTTCCATGTGAACCAGCAACAGTGTTCCTTGTGAACCATCAACAGTGTTCCTTGTGAACCATCAACAGTGTTACTTGTGAACCAGCAACAGTGTTCCTTGTGAACCATCAACAGTGTTCCCTTTGAACCAGCAACAGTGTTCCTTTTGAACTAGCAACAGTGTTCCTTTGGAACCAGGAAGAGTGTTCCTTGTGAACCAGCAACAGTGTTCCTTGTAAACCAGCAACAGTGTTCCTTGTTAACCATCAACAGTGTTCCTTGTGAACCAGCAGGAGTGTTCCTTGTGAACCATCAAGAATGTTACTTGTGAACCCGCAACAGTGTTCCTTGTAAACCATGCAACAGTGTTCCTTGTGAACCAACAAGAGTGTTCCTTGTGAACCAGCAACAGCGTTTCTTGTGAACCATCAACAGTGTTCCTTGTGAACCAGCAACAGTGTTCCTTGGGAACCAGCAACAGTGTTCCTTGTGAACCAGCAACAGTGTTCCTTGTGAACTAGCAACAGTGTTCCCTGTGAACCATCAACAGTGTTCCCTGTGAACCATCAACAGTGTTCCTTGTGAACCATCAACAGTGTTCCCTGTGAACCATCAACAGTGTTCCTTGTGAACCTGCAACAGTGTTCCTTGTGAACTAGCAACAGTGTTCCTTGTTAATCATCAACAGTGTTCCTTGTGAACCAGCAACAGTGTTCCTTGTGAACCATCAACAGTGTTCCTTGTGAACCAGCAACAGTGTTCCTTGTGAACCAGCAACAGTGTTCCTTGTGAACCAGCAACAGTGTTCCTTGTGAACCAGCAACAGTGTTCCTTGTGAACCAGCAACAGTGTTCCTTGTAAACCAGCAACAGTGTTAGTTGTGAACCAGAAACAGTGTTCCTTGTGAACTAGCAACAGTGTTTATTGTGAACCCGCAACAGCGTTCCTTGTGAACCAGCAACAGTGTTTCTTGTGAAACAGCAACAGTGTTCTTTGTGAATTAGCAACAGTGTTCCTTGTGAACCATCAACAGTGTTCCTTGTGAACCAGCAACAGTGTTCCTTGTGAACCAGCAACAGTGTTCCTTGTGAACCAGCAACAGTGTTCCTTGTGAACCAGCAACAGTGTTCCTTGTGAACCAGCAACAGTGTTCTTTGTGAATTAGCAACAGTGTTCTTTGTGAACCAGCAACAGTGTTCCTTGTGAACCAGCAACAGCGTTCCTTGTGAACCAGCAACAGTGTTCCTTGTGAACCCGCAACAGTGTTCCTTGTAAACCAGCAACAGTGAGTGTTCCTTGTGAACCAGCAACAGTGTTCCTTGTGAACTAGCAACAGTGTTTCTTGTGAACCAGCAACAGCGTTCCTTGTGAACCAGCAACAGTGTTCCTTGTGAACCCGCAACAGTGTTCCTAGTGAACTAGCAACAGTGTTCCTTGTGAACCAGCAACAGTGTTCCTTGTGAACTAGCAACAGTGTTTCTTGTGAACCAGCAACAGCGTTCCTTGTGAACCAGCAACAGTGTTCCTTGTGAACCCGCAACAGTGTTCCTTGTATACCAGCAACAGTGTTCCTTGTGAACCAGCAACAGTGTTCCTTGTGAACCAGCATGAGTGTTCCTTGTGCACCAGCAAGAGTGTTCCTTGTGATCCAGCAAGAGTGTTCCTTGTGAACCATCAACAGTGTTCCTTGTGAACCAGCAACAGTGTTCCTTGTGAACTAGCAACAGTGTTCCTTGTGAACCAGCAACAGTGTTCCTTGTGAACGAGCAACAGTGTTCCTTGTGAACCAGCAACAGTGTTCCTTGAGAACCAGCAGCAGTGTTCCTTGTGAACCACCAACAGTGTTCCTTGTGAACCAGCAACAGTTTTCCTTGTGAACTAGCAACAGTGTTCCTTGTGAACC
Source organism: Procambarus clarkii (assembly GCF_040958095.1). Lineage (NCBI taxonomy): Eukaryota > Metazoa > Arthropoda > Malacostraca > Decapoda > Cambaridae > Procambarus > Procambarus clarkii. The sequence goes on from NC_091195.1 coordinate 35,708,816, forward strand.
AGCAACTGTGTTCCTTGTGAACCAGCATCAGTGTTCCTTGTGAACCACCAATAGTGTTCCTTGTGAACCACCAACAGTGTTCCTTGTGAACCCGCAACAGTGTTCCTTGTGAACCATCAACAGTGTTCCTTGTGAACCAGCAACAGTGTTCTTTGTGAATTAGCAACAGTGTTTCTTGTGAACAGGCAACAGCGTTCCGTCTGAACCAGCAACAGTGTTCCTTGTGAACCCGCAACAGTGTTCCTTGTAAACCAGCAACAGTGAGTGTTCCTTGTGAACCAGCAACAGTGTTCCTTGTGAACCAGCATGAGTGTTCCTTGTGAACCACCAACAGTGTTCCGTGTGAACCAGCAACAGTGTTCCTAGTGAACTTGCAACAGTGTTCCTTGTGAACCAGCAACAGTGTTCCTTGTGAACCAGCAACAGTGTTCCTTGTGAACTAGCAACAGTGTTCCTTGTGAACCCGCAACAGTGTTCCTTGTGAACCACCAACAGTGTTCCTTGTGAACCAGCAACAGTGTTCCTTGTGAACCAGCAACAGTGTTCCTTGTGAACTAGCCACAGTGTTCCTTGTGAACCACCAACAGCGTTCCTTGTGAACCAGCAACAGTGTTCCTTGTGAACCCGCAACAGTGTTCCTTGTATACTATACCAGCAACAGTGTTCCTTGTGAACCAGCAACAGTGTTCCTTGTAAACCAGCATGAGTGTTCCTTGTGAACCAGCAAGAGTGTTCCTTGTGAACCAGCAACAGTGTTTCTTGTGAACTAGCAACAGTGTTCCTTGTGAACAAGCAACAGTGTTCCTTGTGAACCACCAACAGTGTTCCTTGTGAACCAGCAGTAGTGTTCCTTGTGAACCACCAATAGTGTTCCATGTGAACCAACAACAGTGTTCCCTTTGAACCAGCAACAGTGTTCCATGTGAACCAGCAACAGTGTTCCTTGTTAACCATCAACAGTGTTCCTTGTGAACCAGCAGGAGTGTTCCTTGTGAACCATCAAGAATGTTACTTGTGATCCCGCAACAGTGTTCCTTGTAAACCAGCAACAGTGTTCCTTGTGAACCAACAAGAGTGTTCCTTGTGAACCAGCAACAGCGTTTCTTGTGAACCATCAACAGTGTTCCTTGTGAACCAGCAACAGTGTTCCTTGTGAACCAGCAACAGTGTTCCTTGTGAACCAGCAACAGTGTTCCTTGTGAACTAGCAACAGTGTTCCTTGTGAACCATCAACAGTGTTCCCTGTGAACCATCAACAGTGTTCCTTGTGAACCATCAACAGTGTTCCCTGTGAACCATCAACAGTGTTCCTTGTGAACCTGCAACAGTGTTCCTTGTGAACTAGCAACAGTGTTCCTTGTTAACCAGCAACAGCGTTCCTTGTGAACCAGCAAAAGTGTTCCTTGTGAACCATCAACAGTGTTCCTTGTGAACCAGCAACAGTGTTCCTTGTGAACCAGCAACAGTGTTCCTTGTGAACCAGCAACAGTGTTCCTTGTGAACCAGCAACAGTGTTCCTTGTGAACCCGCAACAGTGTTCCTTGTAAACCAGCAACAGTGTTCCTTGTGAACCAGCAACAGTGTTCCTTGTGAACTAGCAACAGTGTTTATTGTGAACCCGCAACAGCGTTCCTTGTGAACCAGCAACAGTGTTTCTTGTGAACCAGCAACAGAGATCTTTGTGAATTAGCAACAGTGTTCCTTGTGAACCATCAACAGTGTTTCTTGTGAACCAGCAACAGTGTTCCTTGTGAACCAGCAACAGTGTTCCTTGTGAACCAGCAACAGTGTTTCTTGTGAACCAGCAACAGTGTTCCTTGTGAACCAGCAACAGTGTTCCTTGTGAACCAGCAACAGTGTTCCTTGTGAACCAGCAACAGTGTTCCTTGTATACCAGCAACAGTGTTCCTTGTGAACCAGCAACAGTGTTCCTTGTAAACCAGCATGAGTGTTCCTCGTGAACCAGCAAGAGTGTTCCTTGTGAACCAGCAACAGTGTTTCTTGTGAACTAGCAACAGTGTTCCTTATGACCAAGCAACAGTGTTCCTTGTGAACCACCAACAGTGTTCCTTGTGAACCAGCAGGAATGTTCCTTGTGAGCCAGCAGCAGTGTTTCTTGTGAACTAGCAACAGTGTTTCTTGTGAACTAGCAACAGAGTTCCTTGTGACCAAGCAACAGTGTTCCTTGTGAACCACCAACAGTGTTCCTTGTGAACCAGCAGGAGTGTTCCTTGTGAACCACCAATAGTGTTCCTTGTGAACCAACAACAGTGTTCCCTTTGAACCAGCAACAGTGTTCCATGTGAACCAGCAACAGTGTTCCATGTGAACCAGCAACAGTGTTCCTTGTGAACCATCAACAGTGTTCCTTGTGAACCATCAACAGTGTTACTTGTGAACCAGCAAAAGTGTTCCTTGTGAACCATCAACAGTGTTCCTTGTGAACCAGCAACAGTGATCCTTGTGAACCAGCAACAGTGTTCCTTGTGAACCAGCAACATGAGTGTAAACCTGGTTCCTTGTGAACCAGCAACAGTGTTCCTTGTGAACCAGCAACAGTGTTCCTTGTGAACCAGCAAAATGAGTGTAAACCTGGTTCCTTGTGAACCAGCAACAGTGTTTCTTGTGAACTAGCAACAGTGTTTCTTGTGAACTAGCAACAGTGTTCCTTGTGACCAAGCAACAGTGTTCCTTGTGAACCACCAACAGTGTTCCTTGTGAACCAGCAGGAGTGTTCCTTGTGAACCACCAATAGTGTTCCTTGTGAACCAACAACAGTGTTCCCTTTGAACCAGCAACAGTGTTCCATGTGAACCAGCAACAGTGTTCCATGTGAACCAGCAACAGTGTTCCTTGTGATCCATCAACAGTGTTCCTTGTGAACCATCAACAGTGTTACTTGTGAACCAGCAACAGTGTTCCTTGTGAACCATCAACAGTGTTCCCTTTGAACCAGCAACAGTGTTCCTTTTGAACTAGCAACAGTGTTCCTTTGGAACCAGGAAGAGTGTTCCTTGTGAACCAGCAACAGTGTTCCTTGTAAACCAGCAACAGTGTTCCTTGTTAACCATCAACAGTGTTCCTTGTGAACCAGCAGGAGTGTTCCTTGGGAACCAGCAACAGTGTTCCTTGTGAACCAGCAACAGTGTTCCTTGTGAACTAGCAACAGTGTTCCCTGTGAACCATCAACAGTGTTCCCTGTGAACCATCAACAGTGTTCCTTGTGAACCATCAACAGTGTTCCCTGTGAACCATCAACAGTGTTCCTTGTGAACCTGCAACAGTGTTCCTTGTGAACTAGCAACAGTGTTCCTTGTTAATCATCAACAGTGTTCCTTGTGAACCAGCAACAGTGTTCCTTGTGAACCAGCAACAGTGTTCCTTGTGAACCAGCAACAGTGTTCCTTGTGAACCAGCAACAGTGTTCCTTGTGAACCAGCAACAGTGTTCCTTGTGAACCAGCAACAATGTTCCTTGTAAACCAGCAACAGTGTTAGTTGTGAACCAGAAACAGTGTTCCTTGTGAACTAGCAACAGTGTTTATTGTGAACCCGCAACAGCGTTCCTTGTGAACCAGCAACAGTGTTTCTTGTGAAACAGCAACAGTGTTCTTTGTGAATTAGCAACAGTGTTTCTTGTGAACCATCAACAGTGTTCCTTGTGAACCAGCAACAGTGTTCCTTGTGAACCAGAAACAGTGTTCCTTGTGAACCAGCATGAGTGTTCCTTGTGCACCAGCAAGAGTGTTCCTTGTGATCCAGCAAGAGTGTTCCTTGTGAACCATCAACAGTGTTCCTTGTGAACCAGCAACAGTGTTCCTTGTGAACTAGCAACAGTGTTCCTTGTGAACCAGCAACAGTGTTCCTTGTGAACTAGCAACAGTGTTCCTTGCGAACCAGCAACAGTGTTCCTTGTGAACCAGCAGCAGTGTTCCTTGTGAACCACCAACAGTGTTCCTTGTGAACCAGCAACAGTTTTCCTTGTGAACCAGCATCAGTGTTCCTTGTGAACTAGCCACAGTGTTCCTTGTGAACAAGCAACAGTGTTCCTTGTGAACCACCAAAAGTGTTCCTTGTGAACCAGCATCAGTGTTCCTTGTGAACCACCAATAGTGTTCCTTGTGAACCACCAACAGTGTTCCTTGTGAACCATCAACAGTGTTCCTTGTGAACCAGCAACAGTGTTCTTTGTGAATTAGCAACAGTGTTTCTTGTGAACCAGCAACAGCGTTCCGTCTGAACCAGCAACAGTGTTTATTGTGAACCCGCAACAGTGTTCCTTGTAAACCAGCAACAGTGAATGTTCCTTGTGAACCAGCAACAGTGTTCCTTGTGAACCAGCATGAGTGTTCCTTGTGAACCACCAACAGTGTTCCGTGTGAACCAGCAACAGTGTTCCTAGTGAACTAGCAACAGTGTTCCTTGTGAACCAGCAACAGTGTTCCTTGTGAACCAGGAACAGTGTTCCTTGTGAACTAGCAACAGTGTTCCTTGTGAACCAGCAACAGTGTTCCTTGTGAACCACCAACAGTGTTCCTTGTGAACCAGCAACAGTGTTCTTTGTGAACCAGCAACAGTGTTCCTTGTGAACTAGCCACAGTGTTCCTTGTGAACCAGCAACAGCGTTCCTTGTGAACCAGCAACAGTGTTCCTTGTGAACCCGCAACAGTGTTCCTTGTATACCAGCAACAGTGTTCCTTGTGAACCAGCAACAGTGTTCCTTGTAAACCAGCATGAGTGTTCCTTGTGAACCAGCAAGAGTGTTCCTTGTGAACTAGCAACAGTGTTCCTTGTGAACAAGCAACAGTGTTCCTTGTAAACCAGCATGAGTGTTCCTTGTGAACCAGCAAGAGTGTTCCTTGTGAACCATCAACAGTGTTTCTTGTGAACTAGCAACAGTGTTCCTTGTGAACAAGCAACAGTGTTCCTTGTGAACCACCAACAGTGTTCCTTGTGAACCAGCAGGAGTGTTCCTTGTGAACCACCAATAGTGTTCCATGTGAACCAACAACAGTGTTACTTGTGAACCAGCAACAGTGTTCCATGTGAACCAGCAACAGTGTTCCTTGTATACCAGCAACAGTGTTCCTTGTGAACCAGCAACAGTGTTCCTTGTGAACCAGCAACAGTGTTCCTTGTGAACCCGCAACAGTGTTCCTTGTATACCAGCAACAGTGTTCCTTCTGAACCAGCAACAGTGTTCCTTGTGAACTAGCCACAGTGTTCCTTGTGAACCAGCAACAGTGTTCCTTGTGAACTAGCAACAGTATTCCTTGTGAACCAGCAACAGTGTTCCTTGTGAACCAGCAACATTGTTCCTTGTGAACCACCAACAGTGTTCCTTGTGAACCAGCAACAGTTTTCCTTGTGAACCAGCAACAGTGTTCCTTGTGAACTAGCCACAGTGTTCCTTGTGAACCAGCAACAGTGTTCCTTGTGAACCACCAACAGTGTTCCTTGTGAACCAGCATCAGTGTTCCTTGTGAACCACCAATAGTGTTCCTTGTGAACCACCAACAGTGTTCCTTGTGAACCCGCAACAGTGTTCCTTGTGAACCATCAACAGTGTTCCTTGTGAACCAGCAATAGTGTTCTTTGTGAATTAGCAACAGTGTTTCTTGTGAACCAGCAACAGCGTTCCGTCTGAACCAGCAACAGTGTTCCTTGTGAACCCGCAACAGTGTTCCTTGTAAACCAGCAACAGTGAGTGTTCCTTGTGAACCAGCAACAGTGTTCCTTGTGAACCAGCATGAGTGTTCCTTGTGAACCACCAACAGTGTTCCGTGTGAACCAGCAACAGTGTTCCTAGTGAACTAGCAACAGTGTTCCTTGTGAACCAGCAACAGTGTTCCTTGTGAACCAGCAACAGTGTTCCTTGTGAACTAGCAACAGTGTTCCTTGTGAACCAGCAACAGTGTTCCTTGTGAACCACCAACAGTGTTCCTTGTGAACCAGCAACAGTGTTCCTTGTGAACCAGCAACAGTGTTCCTTGTGAACTAGCCACAGTGTTCCTTGTGAACCACCAACAGCGTTCCTTGTGAACCAGCAACAGTGTTCCTTGTGAACCCGCAACAGTGTTCCTTGTATACTATACCAGCAACAGTGTTCCTTGTGAACCAGCAACAGTGTTCCTTGTAAACCAGCATGAGTGTTCCTTGTGAACCAGCAAGAGTGTTCCTTGTGAACCAGCAACAGTGTTTCTTGTGAACTAGCAACAGTGTTCCTTGTGAACAAGCAACAGTGTTCCTTGTGAACCACCAACAGTGTTCCTTGTGAACCAGCAGGAGTGTTCCTTGTGAACCACCAATAGTGTTCCATGTGAACCAACAACAGTGTTCCCTTTGAACCAGCAACAGTGTTCCATGTGAACCAGCAACAGTGTTCCTTGTTAACCATCAACAGTGTTCCTTGTGAACCAGCAGGAGTGTTCCTTGTGAACCATCAAGAATGTTACTTGTGATCCCGCAACAGTGTTCCTTGTGAACCAACAAGAGTGTTCCTTGTGAACCAGCAACAGCGTTTCTTGTGAACCATCAACAGTGTTCCTTGTAAACCAGCAACAGTGTTCCTTGTGAACCAGCAACAGTTTTCCTTGTGAACCCCCAACAGTGTTCCTTGTGAACTAGCAACAGTGTTCCTTGTGAACCATCAACAGTGTTCCCTGTGAACCATCAACAGTGTTCCTTGTGAACCATCAACAGTGTTCCCTGTGAACCATCAACAGTGTTCCATGTGAACCTGCAACAGTGTTCCTTGTGAACTAGCAACAGTGTTCCTTGTTAACCAGCAACAGCGTTCCTTGTGAACCAGCAAAAGTGTTCCTTGTGAACCATCAACAGTGTTCCTTGTGAACCAGCAACAGTGTTCCTTGTGAACCAGCAACAGTGTTCCTTGTGAACCAGCAACAGTGTTCCTTGTGAACCAGCAACAGTGTTCCTTGTGAACCCGCAACAGTGTTCCTTGTAAACCAGCAACAGTGTTCCTTGTGAACCAGCAACAGTGTTCCTTGTGAACTAGCAACAGTGTTTATTGTGAACCCGCAACAGCGTTCCTTGTGAACCAGCAACAGTGTTTCTTGTGAACCAGCAACAGTGATCTTTGTGAATTAGCAACAGTGTTCCTTGTGAACCATCAACAGTGTTTCTTGTGAACCAGCAACAGTGTTCCTTGTGAACCAGCAACAGTGTTCCTTGTGAACCAGCAACAGTGTTTCTTGTGAACCAGCAACAGTGTTCCTTGTGAACCAGCAACAGTGTTCCTTGTGAACCAGCAACAGTGTTCCTTGTGAACCAGCAACAGTGTTCCTTGTATACCAGCAACAGTGTTCCTTGTGAACCAGCAACAGTGTTCCTTGTAAACCAGCATGAGTGTTCCTTGTGAACCAGCAAGAGTGTTCCTTGTGAACCAGCAACAGTGTTTCTTGTGAACTAGCAACAGTGTTCCTTGTGACCAAGCAACAGTGTTCCTTGTGAACCACCAACAGTGTTCCTTGTGAACCAGCAGGAATGTTCCTTGTGAACCAGCAGCAGTGTTTCTTGTGAACTAGCAACAGTGTTTCTTGTGAACTAGCAACAGTGTTCCTTGTGACCAAGCAACAGTGTTCCTTGTGAACCACCAACAGTGTTCCTTGTGAACCAGCAGGAGTGTTCCTTGTGAACCACCAATAGTGTTCCTTGTGAACCAACAACAGTGTTCCCTTTGAACCAGCAACAGTGTTCCATTTGAACCAGCAACAGTGTTCCATGTGAACCAGCAACAGTGTTCCTTGTGAACCATCAACAGTGTTCCTTGTGAACCATCAACAGTGTTACTTGTGAACCAGCAAAAGTGTTCCTTGTGAACCATCAACAGTGTTCCTTGTGAACCAGCAACAGTGATCCTTGTGAACCAGCAACAGTGTTCCTTGTGAACCAGCAACATGAGTGTAAACCTGGTTCCTTGTGAACCAGCAACAGTGTTCCTTGTGAACCAGCAACAGTGTTCCTTGTGAACCAGCAACCTGAGTGTAAACCTGGTTCCTTGTGAACCAGCAACAGTGTTTCTTGTGAACTAGCAACAGTGTTTCTTGTGAACTAGCAACAGTGTTCCTTGTGACCAAGCAACAGTGTTCCTTGTGAACCACCAACAGTGTTCCTTGTGAACCAGCAGGAGTGTTCCTTGTGAACCACCAATAGTGTTCCTTGTGAACCAACAACAGTGTTCCCTTTGAACCAGCAACAGTGTTCCATGTGAACCAGCAACAGTGTTCCATGTGAACCAGCAACAGTGTTCCTTGTGAACCATCAACAGTGTTCCTTGTGAACCATCAACAGTGTTACTTGTGAACTAGCAACAGTGTTCCTTGTGAACCATCAACAGTGTTCCCTTTGAACCAGCAACAGTGTTCCTTTTGAACTAGCAACAGTGTTCCTTTGGAACCAGGAAGAGTGTTCCTTGTGAACCAGCAACAGTGTTCCTTGTAAACCAGCAACAGTGTTCCTTGTTAACCATCAACAGTGTTCCTTGTGAACCAGCAGGAGTGTTCCTTGTGAACCATCAAGAATGTTACTTGTGAACCCGCAACAGTGTTCCTTGTAAACCAGCAACAGTGTTCCTTGTGAACCAACAAGAGTGTTCCTTGTGAACCAGCAACAGCGTTTCTTGTGAACCATCAACAGTGTTCCTTGTGAACCAGCAACAGTGTTCCTTGGGAACCAGCAACAGTGTTCCTTGTGAACCAGCAACAGTGTTCCTTGTGAACTAGCAACAGTGTTCCCTGTGAACCATCAACAGTGTTCCCTGTGAACCATCAACAGTGTTCCTTGTGAACCATCAACAGTGTTCCCTGTGAACCATCAACAGTGTTCCTTGTGAACCTGCAACAGTGTTCCTTGTGAACTAGCAACAGTGTTCCTTGTTAATCATCAACAGTGTTCCTTGTGAACCAGCAACAGTGTTCCTTGTGAACCAGCAACAGTGTTCCTTGTGAACCAGCAACAGTGTTCCTTGTGAACCAGCAACAGTGTTCCTTGTGAACCAGCAACAGTGTTCCTTGTGAACCAGCAACAATGTTCCTTGTAAACCAGCAACAGTGTTAGTTGTGAACCAGAAACAGTGTTCCTTGTGAACTAGCAACAGTGTTTATTGTGAACCCGCAACAGCGTTCCTTGTGAACCAGCAACAGTGTTTCTTGTGAAACAGCAACAGTGTTACTTGTGAACCAGCAAAAGTGTTCCTTGTGAACCATCAACAGTGTTCCTTGTGAACCAGCAACAGTGATCCTTGTGAACCAGCAACAGTGTTCCTTGTGAACCAGCAACATGAGTGTAAACCTGGTTCCTTGTGAACCAGCAACAGTGTTCCTTGTGAACCAGCAACAGTGTTCCTTGTGAACCAGCAACCTGAGTGTAAACCTGGTTCCTTGTGAACCAGCAACAGTGTTTCTTGTGAACTAGCAACAGTGTTTCTTGTGAACTAGCAACAGTGTTCCTTGTGACCAAGCAACAGTGTTCCTTGTGAACCACCAACAGTGTTCCTTGTGAACCAGCAGGAGTGTTCCTTGTGAACCACCAATAGTGTTCCTTGTGAACCAACAACAGTGTTCCCTTTGAACCAGCAACAGTGTTCCATGTGAACCAGCAAACAGTGTTCCATGTGAACCAGCAACAGTGTTCCTTGTGAACCATCAACAGTGTTCCTTGTGAACCATCAACAGTGTTACTTGTGAACCAGCAACAGTGTTCCTTGTGAACCATCAACAGTGTTCCCTTTGAACCAGCAACAGTGTTCCTTTTGAACTAGCAACAGTGTTCCATTGGAACCAGGAAGAGTGTTCCTTGTGAACCAGCAACAGTGTTCCTTGTAAACCAACAACAGTGTTCCTTGTTAACCATCAACAGTGTTCCTTGTGAACCAGCAGGAGTGTTCCTTGTGAACCATCAAGAATGTTACTTGTGAACCCGCAACAGTGTTCCTTGTAAACCAGCAACAGTGTTCCTTGTGAACCAACAAGAGTGTTCCTTGTGAACCAGCAACAGCGTTTCTTGTGAACCATCAACAGTGTTCCTTGTGAACCAGCAACAGTGTTCCTTGGGAACCAGCAACAGTGTACTTGTGAACCAGCAACAGTGTTCCTTGTGAACTAGCAACAGTGTTCCCTGTGAACCATCAACAGTGTTCCCTGTGAACCATCAACAGTGTTCCTTGTGAACCATCAACAGTGTTCCCTGTGAACCATCAACAGTGTTCCTTGTGAACCTGCAACAGTGTTCCTTGTGAACTAGCAACAGTGTTCCTTGTTAATCATCAACAGTGTTCCTTGTGAACCAGCAACAGTGTTCCTTGTGAACCAGCAACAGTGTTCCTTGTGAACCAGCAACAGTGTTCCTTGTGAACCAGCAACAGTGTTCCTTGTGAACCAGCAACAGTGTTCCTTGTGAACCAGCAACAATGTTCCTTGTAAACCAGCAACAGTGTTAGTTGTGAACCAGAAACAGTGTTCCTTGTGAACTAGCAACAGTGTTTATTGTGAACCCGCAACAGCGTTCCTTGTGAACCAGCAACAGTGTTTCTTGTGAAACAGCAACAGTGTTCTTTGTGAATTAGCAACAGTGTTTCTTGTGAACCATCAACAGTGTTCCTTGTGAACCAGCAACAGTGTTCCTTGTGAACCAGAAACAGTGTTCCTTGTGAACCAGCAACAGTATTCCTTGTGAACCAGCAACAGTGTTCCTTGTGAACCAGCAACAGTGTTCTTTGTGAATTAGCAACAGTGTTTCTTGTGAACTAGCAACAGTGTTCCTTGTGACCAAGCAACAGTGTTCCTTGTGAACCACCAACAGTGTTCCTTGTGAACCAGCAGGAATGTTCCTTGTGAACCAGCAACAGTGTTTTTTGTGAACTAGCAACAGTGTTTCTTGTGAACTAGCAACAGTGTTCCTTGTGACCAAGCAACAGTGTTCCTTGTGAACCACCAACAGTGTTCCTTGTGAACCAGCAGGAGTGTTCCTTGTGAACCACCAATAGCGTTCCTTGTGAACCAACAACAGTGTTCCCTTTGAACCAGCAACAGTGTTCCATGTGAACCAGCAACAGTGTTCCATGTGAACCAGCAACAGTGTTCCTTGTGAACCATCAACAGTGTTCCTTGTAAACCAGCAACAGTGTTCCTTGTGAACCAGCAACAGTTTTCCTTGTGAACCAGCAACAGTGTTCCTTGTGAACTAGCAACAGTGTTCCTTGTGAACCATCAACAGTGTTCCCTGTGAACCATCAACAGTGTTCCTTGTGAACCATCAACAGTGTTCCCTGTGAACCATCAACAGTGTTCCTTGTGAACCTGCAACAGTGTTCCTTGTGAACTAGCAACAGTGTTCCCTTTGAACCAGCAACAGTGTTCCTTGTGAACCATCAACAGTGTTCCTTGTGAACCATCAACAGTGTTACTTGTGAACCAGCAACAGTGTTCCTTGTGAACCATCAACAGTGTTCCCTTTGAACCAGCAACAGTGTTCCTTTTGAACTAGCAACAGTGTTCCTTTGGAACCAGGAAGAGTGTTCCTTGTGAACCAGCATCAGTGTTCCTTGTAAACCAGCAACAGTGTTCCTTGTTAACCATCAACAGTGTTCATCGTGAACCAGCAGGAGTGTTCCTTGTGAACCATCAAGAATGTTACTTGTGAACCCGCAACAGTGTTCCTTGTAAACCAGCAACAGTGTTCCTTGTGAACCAACAAGAGTGTTCCTTGTGAACCAGCAACAGCGTTTCTTGTGAACCATCAACAGTGTTCCTTGTGAACCAGCAACAGTGTTCCTTGTGAACCAGCAACAGTGTTCCTTGTGAACCAGCAACAGTGTTCCTTGTGAACTAGCAACAGTGTTCCTTGTGAACCAGCAACAGTGTTCCTTGTGAACCACCAACAGTGTTCCTTGTGAACCAGCAACAGTGTTCCTTGTGAACCAGCAACAGTGTTCCTTGTGAACTAGCCACAGTGTTCCTTGTGAACCACCAACAGCGTTCCTTGTGAACCAGCAACAGTGTTCCTTGTGAACCCGCAACAGTGTTCCTTGTATACTATACCAGCAACAGTGTTCCTTGTGAACCAGCAACAGTGTTCCTTGTAAACCAGCATGAGTGTTCCTTGTGAACCAGCAAGAGTGTTCCTTGTGAACCAGCAACAGTGTTTCTTGTGAACTAGCAACGGTGTTCCTTGTGAACAAGCAACAGTGTTCCTTGTGAACCACCAACAGTGTTCCTTGTGAACCAGCAGGAGTGTTCCTTGTGAACCACCAATAGTGTTCCATGTGAACCAACAACAGTGTTCCCTTTGAACCAGCAACAGTGTTCCATGTGAACCAGCAACAGTGTTCCTTGTTAACCATCAACAGTGTTCCTTGTGAACCAGCAGGAGTGTTCCTTGTGAACCATCAAGAATGTTACTTGTGATCCCGCAACAGTGTTCCTTGTAAACCAGCAACAGTGTTCCTAGTGAACCAACAAGAGTGTTCCTTGTGAACCAGCAACAGCGTTTCTTGTGAACCATCAACAGTGTTCCTTGTAAACCAGCAACAGTGTTCCTTGTGAACCAGCAACAGTTTTCCTTGTGAACCAGCAACAGTGTTCCTTGTGAACTAGCAACAGTGTTCCTTGTGAACCATCAACAGTGTTCCCTGTGAACCATCAACAGTGTTCCTTATGAACCATCAACAGTGTTCCCTGTGAACTATCAACAGTGTTCCTTCTGAACCTGCAACAGTGTTCCTTGTGAACTAGCAACAGTGTTCCTTGTTAACCAGCAACAGCGTTCCTTGTGAACCAGCAAAAGTGTTCCTTGTGAACCATCAACACTGTTCCTTGTGAACCAGCAACATTGTTCCTTGTGAACCAGCAACAGTGTTCCTTGTGAACCAGCAACAGTGTTCCTTGTGAACCAGCAACAGTGTTCCTTGTGAACCCGCAACAGTGTTCCTTGTAAACCAGCAACAGTGTTCCTTGTGAACCAGCAACAGTGTTCCTTGTGAACTAGCAACAGTGTTTATTGTGAACCCGCAACAGCGTTCCTTGTGAACCAGCAACAGTGTTTCTTGTGAACCAGCAACAGTGATCTTTGTGAATTAGCAACAGTGTTCCTTGTGAACCATCAACAGTGTTTCTTGTGAACCAGCAACAGTGTTCCTTGTGAACCAGCAACAGTGTTTCTTGTGAACCAGCAACAGTGTTCCTTGTGAACCAGCAACAGTGTTCCTTGTGAACCAGCAACAGTGTTCCTTGTGAACCAGCAACAGTGTTCCTTGTATACCAGCAACAGTGTTCCTTGTGAACCAGCAACAGTGTTCCTTGTAAACCAGCATGAGTGTTCCTTGTGAACCAGCAAGAGTGTTCCTTGTGAACCAGCAACAGTGTTTCTTGTGAACTAGCAACAGTGTTCCTTGTGACCAAGCAACAGTGTTCCTTGTGAACCACCAACAGTGTTCCTTGTGAACCAGCAGGAATGTTCCTTGTGAACCAGCAGCAGTGTTTCTTGTGAACTAGCAACAGTGTTTCTTGTGAACTAGCAACAGTGTTCCTTGTGACCAAGCAACAGTGTTCCTTGTGAACCACCAACAGTGTTCCTTGTGAACCAGCAGGAGTGTTCCTTGTGAACCACCAATAGTGTTCCTTGTGAACCAACAACAGTGTTCCCTTTGAACCAACAACAGTGTTCCATGTGAACCAGCAACAGTGTTCCATGTGAACCAGCAACAGTGTTCCTTGTGAACCATCAACAGTGTTCCTTGTGAACCATCAACAGTGTTACTTGTGAACCAGCAACAGTGTTCCTTGTGAACCATCAACAGTGTTCCCTTTGAACCAGCAACAGTGTTCCTTTTGAACTAGCAACAGTGTTCCTTTGGAACCAGGAACAGTGTTCCTTGTGAACCAGCAACAGTTTTCCTTGTGAACCAGCAACAGTGTTCCTTGTGAACTAGCAACAGTGTTCCTTGTGAACCATCAACAGTGTTCCCTGTGAACCATCAACAGTGTTCCTTGTGAACCATCAACAGTGTTCCCTGTGAACCATCAACAGTGTTCCTTGTGAACCTGCAACAGTGTTCCTTGTGAACTAGCAACAGTGTTCCCTTTGAACCAGCAACAGTGTTCCTTGTGAACCATCAACAGTGTTCCTTGTGAACCATCAACAGTGTTACTTGTGAACCAGCAACAGTGTTCCTTGTGAACCATCAACAGTGTTCCCTTTGAACCAGCAACAGTGTTCCTTTTGAACTAGCAACAGTGTTCCTTTGGAACCAGGAAGAGTGTTCCTTGTGAACCAGCATCAGTGTTCCTTGTAAACCAGCAACAGTGTTCCTTGTTAACCATCAACAGTGTTCATCGTGAACCAGCAGGAGTGTTCCTTGTGAACCATCAAGAATGTTACTTGTGAACCCGCAACAGTGTTCCTTGTAAACCAGCAACAGTGTTCCTTGTGAACCAACAAGAGTGTTCCTTGTGAACCAGCAACAGCGTTTCTTGTGAACCATCAACAGTGTTCCTTGTGAACCAGCAACAGTGTTCCTTGTGAACCAGCAACAGTGTTCCTTGTGAACCAGCAACAGTGTTCCTTGTGAACTAGCAACAGTGTTCCTTGTGAACCAGCAACAGTGTTCCTTGTGAACCACCAACAGTGTTCCTTGTGAACCAGCAACAGTGTTCCTTGTGAACCAGCAACAGTGTTCCTTGTGAACTAGCCACAGTGTTCCTTGTGAACCACCAACAGCGTTCCTTGTGAACCAGCAACAGTGTTCCTTGTGAACCCGCAACAGTGTTCCTTGTATACTATACCAGCAACAGTGTTCCTTGTGAACCAGCAACAGTGTTCCTTGTAAACCAGCATGAGTGTTCCTTGTGAACCAGCAAGAGTGTTCCTTGTGAACCAGCAACAGTGTTTCTTGTGAACTAGCAACGGTGTTCCTTGTGAACAAGCAACAGTGTTCCTTGTGAACCACCAACAGTGTTCCTTGTGAACCAGCAGGAGTGTTCCTTGTGAACCACCAATAGTGTTCCATGTGAACCAACAACAGTGTTCCCTTTGAACCAGCAACAGTGTTCCATGTGAACCAGCAACAGTGTTCCTTGTTAACCATCAACAGTGTTCCTTGTGAACCAGCAGGAGTGTTCCTTGTGAACCATCAAGAATGTTACTTGTGATCCCGCAACAGTGTTCCTTGTAAACCAGCAACAGTGTTCCTAGTGAACCAACAAGAGTGTTCCTTGTGAACCAGCAACAGCGTTTCTTGTGAACCATCAACAGTGTTCCTTGTAAACCAGCAACAGTGTTCCTTGTGAACCAGCAACAGTTTTCCTTGTGAACCAGCAACAGTGTTCCTTGTGAACTAGCAACAGTGTTCCTTGTGAACCATCAACAGTGTTCCCTGTGAACCATCAACAGTGTTCCTTATGAACCATCAACAGTGTTCCCTGTGAACTATCAACAGTGTTCCTTCTGAACCTGCAACAGTGTTCCTTGTGAACTAGCAACAGTGTTCCTTGTTAACCAGCAACAGCGTTCCTTGTGAACCAGCAAAAGTGTTCCTTGTGAACCATCAACACTGTTCCTTGTGAACCAGCAACATTGTTCCTTGTGAACCAGCAACAGTGTTCCTTGTGAACCAGCAACAGTGTTCCTTGTGAACCAGCAACAGTGTTCCTTGTGAACCCGCAACAGTGTTCCTTGTAAACCAGCAACAGTGTTCCTTGTGAACCAGCAACAGTGTTCCTTGTGAACTAGCAACAGTGTTTATTGTGAACCCGCAACAGCGTTCCTTGTGAACCAGCAACAGTGTTTCTTGTGAACCAGCAACAGTGATCTTTGTGAATTAGCAACAGTGTTCCTTGTGAACCATCAACAGTGTTTCTTGTGAACCAGCAACAGTGTTCCTTGTGAACCAGCAACAGTGTTCCTTGTGAACCAGCAACAGTGTTTCTTGTGAACCAGCAACAGTGTTCCTTGTGAACCAGCAACAGTGTTCCTTGTGAACCAGCAACAGTGTTCCTTGTGAACCAGCAACAGTGTTCCTTGTATACCAGCAACAGTGTTCCTTGTGAACCAGCAACAGTGTTCCTTGTAAACCAGCATGAGTGTTCCTTGTGAACCAGCAAGAGTGTTCCTTGTGAACCAGCAACAGTGTTTCTTGTGAACTAGCAACAGTGTTCCTTGTGACCAAGCAACAGTGTTCCTTGTGAACCACCAACAGTGTTCCTTGTGAACCAGCAGGAATGTTCCTTGTGAACCAGCAGCAGTGTTTCTTGTGAACTAGCAACAGTGTTTCTTGTGAACTAGCAACAGTGTTCCTTGTGACCAAGCAACAGTGTTCCTTGTGAACCACCAACAGTGTTCCTTGTGAACCAGCAGGAGTGTTCCTTGTGAACCACCAATAGTGTTCCTTGTGAACCAACAACAGTGTTCCCTTTGAACCAACAACAGTGTTCCATGTGAACCAGCAACAGTGTTCCATGTGAACCAGCAACAGTGTTCCTTGTGAACCATCAACAGTGTTCCTTGTGAACCATCAACAGTGTTACTTGTGAACCAGCAACAGTGTTCCTTGTGAACCATCAACAGTGTTCCCTTTGAACCAGCAACAGTGTTCCTTTTGAACTAGCAACAGTGTTCCTTTGGAACCAGGAAGAGTGTTCCTTGTGAACCAGCAACAGTGTTCCTTGTAAACCAGCAACAGTGCTCCTTGTTAACCATCAACAGTGTTCCTTGTGAACCAGCAGGAGTGTTCCTTGTGAACCATCAAGAATGTTACTTGTGAACCCGCAACAGTGTTCCTTGTAAACCAGCAACAGTGTTCCTTGTGAACCAACAAGAGTGTTCCTTGTGAACCAGCAACAGCGTTTCTTGTGAACCATCAACAGTGTTCCTTGTGAACCAGCAACAGTGTTCCTTGGGAACCAGCAACAGTGTTCCTTGTGAACCAGCAACAGTGTTCCTTGTGAACTAGCAACAGTGTTCCCTGTGAACCATCAACAGTGTTCCCTGTGAACCATCAACAGTGTTCCTTGTGAACCATCAACAGTGTTCCCTGTGAACCATCAACAGTGTTCCTTGTGAACCTGCAACAGTGTTCCTTGTGAACTAGCAACAGTGTTCCTTGTTAATCATCAACAGTGTTCCTTGTGAACCAGCAACAGTGTTCCTTGTGAACCCGCAACAGCGTTCCTTGTGAACCAGCAACAGTGTTTCTTGTGAAACAGCAACAGTGTTCTTTGTGAATTAGCAACAGTGTTTCTTGTGAACCATCAACAGTGTTCCTTGTGAACCAGCAACAGTGTTCCTTGTGAACCAGAAACAGTGTTCCTTGTGAACCAGCAACAGTGTTCCTTGTGAACCAGCAACAGTGTTCCTTGTGAACCAGCAACAGTGTTCTTTGTGAATTAGCAACAGTGTTTCTTGTGAACTAGCAACAGTGTTCCTTGTGACCAAGCAACAGTGTTCCTTGTGAACCACCAACAGTGTTCCTTGTGAACCAGCAGGAATGTTCCTTGTGAACCAGCAACAGTGTTTTTTGTGAACTAGCAACAGTGTTTCTTGTGAACTAGCAACAGTGTTCCTTGTGACCAAGCAACAGTGTTCCTTGTGAACCACCAACAGTGTTCCTTGTGAACCAGCAGGAGTGTTCCTTGTGAACCACCAATAGTGTTCCTTGTGAACCAACAACAGTGTTCCCTTTGAACCAGCAACAGTGTTCCATGTGAACCAGCAACAGTGTTCCATGTGAACCAGCAACAGTGTTCCTTGTGAACCATCAACAGTGTTCCTTGTAAACCAGCAACAGTGTTCCTTGTGAACCAGCAACAGTTTTCCTTGTGAACCAGCAACAGTGTTCCTTGTGAACTAGCAACAGTGTTCCCTGTGAACCATCAACAGTGTTCCCTGTGAACCATCAACAGTGTTCCTTGTGAACCATTAACAGTGTTCCCTGTGAACCATCAACAGTGTTCCTTGTGAACCTGCAACAGTGTTCCTTGTGAACTAGCAACAGTGTTCCCTTTGAACCAGCAACAGTGTTCCTTGTGAACCATCAACAGTGTTCCTTGTGAACCATCAACAGTGTTACTTGTGAACCAGCAACAGTGTTCCTTGTGAACCATCAACAGTGTTCCCTTTGAACCAGCAACAGTGTTCCTTTTGAACTAGCAACAGTGTTCCTTTGGAACCAGGAAGAGTGTTCCTTGTGAACCAGCATCAGTGTTCCTTGTAAACCAGCAACAGTGTTCCTTGATAACCATCAACAGTGTTCCTTGTGAACCAGCAGGAGTGTTCCTTGTGAACCATCAAGAATGTTACTTGTGAACCCGCAACAGTGTTCCTTGTAAACCAGCAACAGTGTTCCTTGTGAACCAACAGGAGTGTTCCTTGTGAACCAGCAACAGCGTTTCTTGTGAACCATCAACAGTGTTCCTTGTGAACCAGCAACAGTGTTCCTTGTGAACCAGCAACAGTGTTCCTTATGAACCAGCAACAGTGTTCCTTGTGAACTAGCAACAGTGTTCCCTGTGAACCATCAACAGTGTTCCCTGTGAACCATCAACAGTGTTCCTTGTGAACCATCAACAGTGTTCCCTGTGAACCATCAGCAGTGTTCCTTGTGAACCTGCAACAGTGTTCCTTTTGAACTAGCAACAGTGTTCCTTGTTAACCAGCAACAGCGTTCCTTGTGAACCAGCAAAAGTGTTCCTTGTGAACCATCAACAGTGTTCCTTGTGAACCAGCAACAGTGTTCCTTGTGAACCAGCAACAGTGTTCCTTGTGAACCAGCAACATGAGTGTAAACCTGGTTCCTTGTGAACCAGCAACAGTGTTCCTTGTGAACCAGCAACAGTGTTCCTTGTGAACCAGCATCAGTGTTCCTTGTGAACCAGCAACATGAGTGTAAACCTGGTTCCTTGTGAACCAGCAACAGTGATTCTTGTGAACTAGCAACAGTGTTTCTTGTGAACTAGCAACAGTGTTCCTTGTGACCAAGCAACAGTGTTCCTTGTGAACCACCAACAGTGTTCCTTGTGAACCAGCAGGAGTGTTCCTTGTGAACCACCAATAGTGTTCCTTGTGAACCAACAACAGTGTTCCCTTTGAACCAGCAACAGTGTTCCATGTGAACCAGCAACAGTGTTCCATGTGAACCAGCAACAGTGTTCCTTGTGAACCATCAACAGTGTTCCTTGTGAACCATCAACAGTGTTACTTGTGAACCAGCAACAGTGTTCCTTGTGAACCATCAACAGTGTTCCCTTTGAACCAGCAACAGTGTTCCTTTTGAACTAGCAACAGTGTTCCTTTGGAACCAGGAAGAGTGTTCCTTGTGAACCAGCAACAGTGTTCCTTGTAAACCAGCAACAGTGTTCCTTGTTAACCATCAACAGTGTTCCTTGTGAACCAGCAGGAGTGTTCCTTGTGAACCATCAAGAATGTTACTTGTGAACCCGCAACAGTGTTCCTTGTAAACCAGCAACAGTGTTCCATTGTGAACCAACAAGAGTGTTCCTTGTGAACCAGCAACAGCGTTTCTTGTGAACCATCAACAGTGTTCCTTGTGAACCAGCAACAGTGTTCCTTGGGAACCAGCAACAGTGTTCCTTGTGAACCAGCAACAGTGTTCCTTGTGAACTAGCAACAGTGTTCCCTGTGAACCATCAACAGTGTTCCCTGTGAACCATCAACAGTGTTCCTTGTGAACCATCAACAGTGTTCCCTGTGAACCATCAACAGTGTTCCTTGTGAACCTGCAACAGTGTTCCTTGTGAACTAGCAACAGTGTTCCTTGTTAATCATCAACAGTGTTCCTTGTGAACCAGCAACAGTGTTCCTTGTGAACCAGCAACAGTGTTCCTTGTGAACCAGCAACAGTGTTCCTTGTGAACCAGCAACAGTGTTCCTTGTGAACCAGCAACAGTGTTCCTTGTGAACCAGCAACAATGTTCCTTGTAAACCAGCAACAGTGTTAGTTGTGAACCAGAAACAGTGTTCCTTGTGAACTAGCAACAGTGTTTATTGTGAACCCGCAACAGCGTTCCTTGTGAACCAGCAACAGTGTTTCTTGTGAAACAGCAACAGTGTTCTTTGTGAATTAGCAACAGTGTTTCCTTGTGAACCATCAACAGTGTTCCTTGTGAACCAGCAACAGTGTTCCTTGTGAACCAGCAACAGTGTTCCTTGTGAACCAGCAACAGTGTTCCTTGTGAACCAGCAACAGTGTTCCTTGTGAACCAGCAACAGTGTTCTTTGTGAATTAGCAACAGTGTTTCTTGTGAACTAGCAACAGTGTTCCTTGTGACCAAGCAACAGTGTTCCTTGTGAACCACCAACAGTGTTCCTTGTGAACCAGCAGGAATGTTCCTTGTGAACCAGCAACAGTGTTTCTTGTGAACTAGCAACAGTGTTTCTTGTGAACTAGCAACAGTGTTCCTTGTGACCAAGCAACAGTGTTCCTTGTGAACCACCAACAGTGTTCCTTGTGAACCAGCAGGAGTGTTCCTTGTGAACCACCAATAGTGTTCCTTGTGAACCAACAACAGTGTTCCCTTTGAACCAGCAACAGTGTTCCTTGTGAACCAGCAACAGTGTTCCTTGTGAACCAGCAACAGTGTTCCTTGTGAACCATCAACAGTGTTCCTTGTGAACCAGCAACAGTGTTCCTTGTGAACCAGCAACAGTGTTCCTTGTGAACCAGCAACAGTGTTCCTTGTGAACTAGCAACAGTGTTCCTTGTGAACCATCAACAGTGTTCCCTGTGAACCATCAACAGTGTTCCTTGTGAACCATCAACAGTGTTCCCTGTGAACCATCAACAGTGTTCCTTGTGAACCTGCAACAGTGTTCCTTGTGAACTAGCAACAGTGTTCCCTTTGAACCAGCAACAGTGTTCCTTGTGAACCATCAACAGTGTTCCTTGTGAACCATCAACAGTGTTCCTTGTGAACCAGCAACAGTGTTCCTTGTGAACCATCAACAGTGTTCCCTTGTGAACCAGCAACAGTGTTCCTTGTGAACTAGCAACAGTGTTCCTTGTGAACCAGGCAAGAGTGTTCCTTGTGAACCAGCATCAGTGTTCCTTGTAAACCAGCAACAGTGTTCCTTGTTAACCATCAACAGTGTTCATCGTGAACCAGCAGGAGTGTTCCTTGTGAACCATCAAGAATGTTACTTGTGAACCCGCAACAGTGTTCCTTGTATACCAGCAACAGTGTTCCTTGTGAACCAACAAGAGTGTTCCTTGTGAACCAGCAACAGCGTTTCTTGTGAACCATCAACAGTGTTCCTTGTGAACCAGCAACAGTGTTCTTTGTGAACCAGCAACAGTGTTCCTTGTGAACCAGCAACAGTGTTCCTTGTGAACTAGCAACAGTGTTCCTTGTGAACCAGCAACAGTGTTCCTTGTGAACCACCAACAGTGTTCCTTGTGAACCAGCAACAGTGTTCCTTGTGAACCAGCAACAGTGTTCCTTGTGAACTAGCCACAGTGTTCCTTGTGAACCACCAACAGCGTTCCTTGTGAACCAGCAACAGTGTTCCTTGTGAACCCGCAACAGTGTTCCTTGTATACTATACCAGCAACAGTGTTCCTTGTGAACCAGCAACAGTGTTCCTTGTAAACCAGCATGAGTGTTCCTTGTGAACCAGCAAGAGTGTTCCTTGTGAACCAGCAACAGTGTTTCTTGTGAACTAGCAACGGTGTTCCTTGTGAACAAGCAACAGTGTTCCTTGTGAACCACCAACAGTGTTCCTTGTGAACCAGCAGGAGTGTTCCTTGTGAACCACCAATAGTGTTCCATGTGAACCAACAACAGTGTTCCCTTTGAACCAGCAACAGTGTTCCATGTGAACCAGCAACAGTGTTCCTTGTTAACCATCAACAGTGTTCCTTGTGAACCAGCAGGAGTGTTCCTTGTGAACCATCAAGAATGTTACTTGTGATCCCGCAACAGTGTTCCTTGTAAACCAGCAACAGTGTTCCTAGTGAACCAACAAGAGTGTTCCTTGTGAACCAGCAACAGCGTTTCTTGTGAACCATCAACAGTGTTCCTTGTAACCAGCAACAGTGTTCCTTGTGAACCAGCAACAGTGTTCCTTGTGAACCAGCAACAGTGTTCCTTGTGAACTAGCAACAGTGTTCCTTGTGAACCATCAACAGTGTTCCCTGTGAACCATCAACAGTGTTCCTTATGAACCATCAACAGTGTTCCCTGTGAACTATCAACAGTGTTCCTTGTGAACCTGCAACAGTGTTCCTTGTGAACTAGCAACAGTGTTCCTTGTTAACCAGCAACAGCGTTCCTTGTGAACCAGCAAAAGTGTTCCTTGTGAACCATCAACAGTGTTCCTTGTGAACCAGCAACAGTGTTCCTTGTGAACCAGCAACAGTGTTCCTTGTGAACCAGCAACAGTGTTCCTTGTGAACCAGCAACAGTGTTCCTTGTGAACCCGCAACAGTGTTCCTTGTAAACCAGCAACAGTGTTCCTTGTGAACCAGCAACAGTGTTCCTTGTGAACCTAGCAACAGTGTTATTGTGAACCCGCAACAGCGTTCCTTGTGAACCAGCAACAGTGTTTCTTGTGAACCAGCAACAGTGATTCTTTGTGAATTAGCAACAGTGTTCCTTGTGAACCATCAACAGTGTTTCTTGTGAACCAGCAACAGTGTTCCTTGTGAACCAGCAACAGTGTTCCTTGTGAACCAGCAACAGTGTTTCCTTGTGAACCAGCAACAGTGTTCCTTGTGAACCAGCAACAGTGTTCCTTGTGAACCAGCAACAGTGTTCCTTGTGAACCAGCAACAGTGTTCCTTGTATACCAGCAACAGTGTTCCTTGTGAACCAGCAACAGTGTTCCTTGTAAACCAGCATGAGTGTTCCTTGTGAACCAGCAAGAGTGTTCCTTGTGAACCAGCAACAGTGTTTCTTGTGAACTAGCAACAGTGTTCCTTGTGACCAAGCAACAGTGTTCCTTGTGAACCACCAACAGTGTTCCTTGTGAACCAGCAGGAATGTTCCTTGTGAACCAGCAGCAGTGTTTCTTGTGAACTAGCAACAGTGTTTCTTGTGAACTAGCAACAGTGTTCCTTGTGACCAAGCAACAGTGTTCCTTGTGAACCACCAACAGTGTTCCTTGTGAACCAGCAGGAGTGTTCCTTGTGAACCACCAATAGTGTTCCTTGTGAACCAACAACAGTGTTCCCTTTGAACCAGCAACAGTGTTCCATGTGAACCAGCAACAGTGTTCCATGTGAACCAGCAACAGTGTTCCTTGTGAACCATCAACAGTGTTCCTTGTGAACCATCAACAGTGTTACTTGTGAACCAGCAACAGTGTTCCTTGTGAACCATCAACAGTGTTCCCTTTGAACCAGCAACAGTGTTCCTTTTGAACTAGCAACAGTGTTCCTTTGGAACCAGGAAGAGTGTTCCTTGTGAACCAGCAACAGTGTTCCTTGTAAACCAGCAACAGTGCTCCTTGTTAACCATCAACAGTGTTCCTTGTGAACCAGCAGGAGTGTTCCTTGTGAACCATCAAGAATGTTACTTGTGAACCCGCAACAGTGTTCCTTGTAAACCAGCAACAGTGTTCCTTGTGAACCAACAAGAGTGTTCCTTGTGAACCAGCAACAGCGTTTCTTGTGAACCATCAACAGTGTTCCTTGTGAACCAGCAACAGTGTTCCTTGTGAACCAGCAACAGTGTTCCTTGTGAACCAGCAACAGTGTTCCTTGTGAACTAGCAACAGTGTTCCCTGTGAACCATCAACAGTGTTCCCTGTGAACCATCAACAGTGTTCCTTGTGAACCATCAACAGTGTTCCCTGTGAACCATCAACAGTGTTCCTTGTGAACCTGCAACAGTGTTCCTTGTGAACTAGCAACAGTGTTCCTTGTTAATCATCAACAGTGTTCCTTGTGAACCAGCAACAGTGTTCCTTGTGAACCAGCAACAGTGTTCCTTGTGAACCAGCAACTAGTGTTCCTTGTGAACCAGCAACAGTGTTCCCTTGTGAACCAGCAACAGTGTTCCATGTGAACCAGCAACAGTGTTCCATTGTGAACCAGCAACAGTGTTCCTTGTGAACCATCAACAGTGTTCCTTGTAACCAGCAACAGTGTTCCTTGTGAACCAGCAACAGTTTTCCTTGTGAACCAGCAACAGTGTTCCTTGTGAACTAGCAACAGTGTTCCTTGTGAACCATCAACAGTGTTCCCTGTGAACCATCAACAGTGTTCCTTGTGAACCATCAACAGTGTTCCCTGTGAACCATCAACAGTGTTCCTTGTGAACCTGCAACAGTGTTCCTTGTGAACTAGCAACAGTGTTCCCTTTGAACCAGCAACAGTGTTCCTTGTGAACCATCAACAGTGTTCCTTGTGAACCATCAACAGTGTTACTTGTGAACCAGCAACAGTGTTCCTTGTGAACCATCAACAGTGTTCCCTTTGAACCAGCAACAGTGTTCCTTTTGAACTAGCAACAGTGTTCCTTTGGAACCAGGAAGAGTGTTCCTTGTGAACCAGCATCAGTGTTCCTTGTAAACCAGCAACAGTGTTCCTTGTTAACCATCAACAGTGTTCATCGTGAACCAGCAGGAGTGTTCCTTGTGAACCATCAAGAATGTTACTTGTGAACCCGCAACAGTGTTCCTTGTAAACCAGCAACAGTGTTCCTTGTGAACCAACAAGAGTGTTCCTTGTGAACCAGCAACAGCGTTTCTTGTGAACCATCAACAGTGTTCCTTGTGAACCAGCAACAGTGTTCCTTGTGAACCAGCAACAGTGTTCCTTGTGAACCAGCAACAGTGTTCCTTGTGAACTAGCAACAGTGTTCCTTGTGAACCAGCAACAGTGTTCCTTGTGAACCACCAACAGTGTTCCTTGTGAACCAGCAACAGTGTTCCTTGTGAACCAGCAACAGTGTTCCTTGTGAACTAGCCACAGTGTTCCTTGTGAACCACCAACAGCGTTCCTTGTGAACCAGCAACAGTGTTCCTTGTGAACCCGCAACAGTGTTCCTTGTATACTATACCAGCAACAGTGTTCCTTCTGAACCAGCAACAGTGTTCCTTGTAAACCAGCATGAGTGTTCCTTGTGAACCAGCAAGAGTGTTCCTTGTGAACCAGCAACAGTGTTTCTTGTGAACTAGCAACGGTGTTCCTTGTGAACAAGCAACAGTGTTCCTTGTGAACCACCAACAGTGTTCCTTGTGAACCAGCAGGAGTGTTCCTTGTGAACCACCAATAGTGTTCCATGTGAACCAACAACAGTGTTCCCTTTGAACCAGCAACAGTGTTCCATGTGAACCAGCAACAGTGTTCCTTGTTAACCATCAACAGTGTTCCTTGTGAACCAGCAGGAGTGTTCCTTGTGAACCATCAAGAATGTTACTTGTGATCCCGCAACAGTGTTCCTTGTAAACCAGCAACAGTGTTCCTAGTGAACCAACAAGAGTGTTCCTTGTGAACCAGCAACAGCGTTTCTTGTGAACCATCAACAGTGTTCCTTGTAAACCAGCAACAGTGTTCCTTGTGAACCAGCAACAGTTTTCCTTGTGAACCAGCAACAGTGTTCCTTGTGAACTACCAACAGTGTTCCTTGTGAACCATCAACAGTGTTCCCTGTGAACCATCAACAGTGTTCCTTGTGAACCATCAACAGTGTTCCCTGTGAACCTATCAACAGTGTTCCTTGTGAACCTGCAACAGTGTTCCTTGTGAACTAGCAACAGTGTTCCTTGTTAACCAGCAACAGTGTTCCTTGTGAACCAGCAAAAGTGTTCCTTGTGAACCATCAACAGTGTTCCTTGTGAACCAGCAACAGTGTTCCTTGTGAACCAGCAACAGTGTTCCTTGTGAACCAGCAACAGTGTTCCTTGTGAACCAGCAACAGTGTTCCTTGTGAACCCGCAACAGTGTTCCTTGTGAACCAGCAACAGTGTTCCTTGTGAACCAGCAACAGTGTTCCTTGTGAACCTAGCAACAGTGTTCCTTGTGAACCCGCAACAGCTGTTCCTTGTGAACCAGCAACAGTGTTCCTTGTGAACCAGCAACAGTGTTCTTTGTGAACTAGCAACAGTGTTCCTTGTGAACCATCAACAGTGTTCCTTGTGAACCAGCAACAGTGTTCCTTGTGAACCAGCAACAGTGTTCCTTGTGAACCAGCAACAGTGTTTCTTGTGAACCAGCAACAGTGTTCCTTGTGAACCAGCAACAGTGTTCCTTGTGAACCAGCAACAGTGTTCCTTGTGAACCAGCAACAGTGTTCCTTGTATACCAGCAACAGTGTTCCTTGTGAACCAGCAACAGTGTTCCTTGTAAACCAGCATGAGTGTTCCTTGTGAACCAGCAAGAGTGTTCCTTGTGAACCAGCAACAGTGTTTCTTGTGAACTAGCAACAGTGTTCCTTGTGACCAAGCAACAGTGTTCCTTGTGAACCACCAACAGTGTTCCTTGTGAACCAGCAGGAATGTTCCTTGTGAACCAGCAACAGTGTTTCTTGTGAACTAGCAACAGTGTTTCTTGTGAACTAGCAACAGTGTTCCTTGTGACCAAGCAACAGTGTTCCTTGTGAACCACCAACAGTGTTCCTTGTGAACCAGCAGGAGTGTTCCTTGTGAACCACCAATAGTGTTCCTTGTGAACCAACAACAGTGTTCCCTTTGAACCAGCAACAGTGTTCCATGTGAACCAGCAACAGTGTTCCATGTGAACCAGCAACAGTGTTCCTTGTGAACCATCAACAGTGTTCCTTGTGAACCATCAACAGTGTTACTTGTGAACCAGCAACAGTGTTCCTTGTGAACCATCAACAGTGTTCCCTTTGAACCAGCAACAGTGTTCCTTTTGAACTAGCAACAGTGTTCCTTTGGAACCAGGAAGAGTGTTCCTTGTGAACCAGCAACAGTGTTCCTTGTAAACCAGCAACAGTGTTCCTTGTTAACCATCAACAGTGTTCCTTGTGAACCAGCAGGAGTGTTCCTTGTGAACCATCAAGAATGTTACTTGTGAACCCGCAACAGTGTTCCTTGTAAACCAGCAACAGTGTTCCTTGTGAACCAACAAGAGTGTTCCTTGTGAACCAGCAACAGCGTTTCTTGTGAACCATCAACAGTGTTCCTTGTGAACCAGCAACAGTGTTCCTTGGGAACCAGCAACAGTGTTCCTTGTGAACCAGCAACAGTGTTCCTTGTGAACTAGCAACAGTGTTCCCTGTGAACCATCAACAGTGTTCCCTGTGAACCATCAACAGTGTTCCTTGTGAACCATCAACAGTGTTCCCTGTGAACCATCAACAGTGTTCCTTGTGAACCTGCAACAGTGTTCCTTGTGAACTAGCAACAGTGTTCCTTGTTAATCATCAACAGTGTTTATTGTGAACCAGCAACAGCGTTCCTTGTGAACCAGCAACAGTGTTTCTTGTGAAACAGCAACAGTGTTTCTTGTGAAACAGCAACAGTGTTCTTTGTGAATTAGCAACAGTGTTCCTTGTGAACCATCAACAGTGTTCCTTGTGAACCAGCAACAGTGTTCCTTGTGAACCAGCAACAGTGTTCCTTGTGAACCAGCAACAGTGTTCCTTGTGAACCAGCAACAGTGTTCCTTGTGAACCAGCAACAGTGTTCTTTGTGAATTAGCAACAGTGTTTCTTGTGAACTAGCAACAGTGTTCCTTGTGACCAAGCAACAGTGTTCCTTGTGAACCACCAACAGTGTTCCTTGTGAACCAGCAGGAAGTGTTCCTTGTGAACCAGCAACAGTGTTTCTTGTGAACTAGCAACAGTGTTTCTTGTGAACTAGCAACAGTGTTCCTTGTGAACCAGCAACAGTGTTCCTTGTGAACCAGCCAACAGTGTTCCTTGTGAACCAGCAGGAGTGTTCCTTGTGAACCACCAATAGTGTTCCTTGTGAACCACAACAGTGTTCCCTTGTGAACCAGCAACAGTGTTCCATTGTGAACCAGCAACAGTGTTCCATTGTGAACCAGCAACAGTGTTCCTTGTGAACCATCAACAGTGTTCCTTGTGAAACCAGCAACAGTGTTCCTTGTGAACCAGCAACAGTGTTTCCTTGTGAACCAGCAACAGTGTTCCTTGTGAACTAGCAACAGTGTTCCCTGTGAACCATCAACAGTGTTCCCTGTGAACCATCAACAGTGTTCCTTGTGAACCATTAACAGTGTTCCCTGTGAACCATCAACAGTGTTCCTTGTGAACCTGCAACAGTGTTCCTTGTGAACTAGCAACAGTGTTCCCTTTGAACCAGCAACAGTGTTCCTTGTGAACCATCAACAGTGTTCCTTGTGAACCATCAACAGTGTTACTTGTGAACCAGCAACAGTGTTCCTTGTGAACCATCAACAGTGTTCCCTTTGAACCAGCAACAGTGTTCCT
Source organism: Procambarus clarkii (assembly GCF_040958095.1). NCBI lineage: Eukaryota > Metazoa > Arthropoda > Malacostraca > Decapoda > Cambaridae > Procambarus > Procambarus clarkii. Next base: position 35,737,206 of record NC_091195.1, read on the forward strand.
TTTGAACTAGCAACAGTGTTCCTTTGGAACCAGGAAGAGTGTTCCTTGTGAACCAGCATCAGTGTTCCTTGTAAACCAGCAACAGTGTTCCTTGATAACCATCAACAGTGTTCCTTGTGAACCAGCAGGAGTGTTCCTTGTGAACCATCAAGAATGTTACTTGTGAACCCGCAACAGTGTTCCTTGTAAACCAGCAACAGTGTTCCTTGTGAACCAACAAGAGTGTTCCTTGTGAACCAGCAACAGCGTTTCTTGTGAACCATCAACAGTGTTCCTTGTGAACCAGCAACAGTGTTCCTTGTGAACCAGCAACAGTGTTCCTTATGAACCAGCAACAGTGTTCCTTGTGAACTAGCAACAGTGTTCCCTGTGAACCATCAACAGTGTTCCCTGTGAACCATCAACAGTGTTCCTTGTGAACCATCAACAGTGTTCCCTGTGAACCATCAACAGTGTTCCTTGTGAACCTGCAACAGTGTTCCTTTTGAACTAGCAACAGTGTTCCTTGTTAACCAGCAACAGCGTTCCTTGTGAACCAGCAAAAGTGTTCCTTGTGAACCATCAACAGTGTTCCTTGTGAACCAGCAACAGTGTTCCTTGTGAACCAGCAACAGTGTTCCTTGTGAACCAGCAACATGAGTGTAAACCTGGTTCCTTGTGAACCAGCAACAGTGTTCCTTGTGAACCAGCAACAGTGTTCCTTGTGAACCAGCAACAGTGTTCCTTGTGAACCAGCAACATGAGTGTAAACCTGGTTCCTTGTGAACCAGCAACAGTGTTTCTTGTGAACTAGCAACAGTGTTTCTTGTGAACTAGCAACAGTGTTCCTTGTGACCAAGCAACAGTGTTCCTTGTGAACCACCAACAGTGTTCCTTGTGAACCAGCAGGAGTGTTCCTTGTGAACCACCAATAGTGTTCCTTGTGAACCAACAACAGTGTTCCCTTTGAACCAGCAACAGTGTTCCATGTGAACCAGCAACAGTGTTCCATGTGAACCAGCAACAGTGTTCCTTGTGAACCATCAACAGTGTTCCTTGTGAACCATCAACAGTGTTACTTGTGAACCAGCAACAGTGTTCCTTGTGAACCATCAACAGTGTTCCCTTTGAACCAGCAACAGTGTTCCTTTTGAACTAGCAACAGTGTTCCTTTGGAAACAGGAAGAGTGTTCCTTGTGAACCAGCAACAGTGTTCCTTGTAAACCAGCAACAGTGTTCCTTGTTAACCATCAACAGTGTTCCTTGTGAACCAGCAGGAGTGTTCCTTGTGAACCATCAAGAATGTTACTTGTGAACCCGCAACAGTGTTCCTTGTAAACCAGCAACAGTGTTCCTTGTGAACCAACAAGAGTGTTCCTTGTGAACCAGCAACAGCGTTTCTTGTGAACCATCAACAGTGTTCCTTGTGAACCAGCAACAGTGTTCCTTGGGAACCAGCAACAGTGTTCCTTGTGAACCAGCAACAGTGTTCCTTGTGAACTAGCAACAGTGTTCCCTGTGAACCATCAACAGTGTTCCCTGTGAACCATCAACAGTGTTCCTTGTGAACCATCAACAGTGTTCCCTGTGAACCATCAACAGTGTTCCTTGTGAACCTGCAACAGTGTTCCTTGTGAACTAGCAACAGTGTTCCTTGTTAATCATCAACAGTGTTCCTTGTGAACCAGCAACAGTGTTCCTTGTGAACCAGCAACAGTGTTCCTTGTGAACCAGCAACAGTGTTCCTTGTGAACCAGCAACAGTGTTCCTTGTGAACCAGCAACAGTGTTCCTTGTGAACCAGCAACAATGTTCCTTGTAAACCAGCAACAGTGTTAGTTGTGAACCAGAAACAGTGTTCCTTGTGAACTAGCAACAGTGTTTATTGTGAACCCGCAACAGCGTTCCTTGTGAACCAGCAACAGTGTTTCTTGTGAAACAGCAACAGTGTTCTTTGTGAATTAGCAACAGTGTTCCTTGTGAACCATCAACAGTGTTCCTTGTGAACCAGCAACAGTGTTCCTTGTGAACCAGCAACAGTGTTCCTTGTGAACCAGCAACAGTGTTCCTTGTGAACCAGCAACAGTGTTCCTTGTGAACCAGCAACAGTGTTCTTTGTGAATTAGCAACAGTGTTTCTTGTGAACTAGCAACAGTGTTCCTTGTGACCAGCAACAGTGTTCCTTGTGAACCATCAACAGTGTTCCTTGTGAACCAGCAGGAATGTTCCTTGTGAACCAGCAACAGTGTTTCTTGTGAACTAGCAACAGTGTTTCTTGTGAACTAGCAACAGTGTTCCTTGTGACCAAGCAACAGTGTTCCTTGTGAACCACCAACAGTGTTCCTTGTGAACCAGCAGGAGTGTTCCTTGTGAACCACCAATAGTGTTCCTTGTGAACCAACAACAGTGTTCCTTGTGAACCAGCAACAGTGTTCCTTGTGAACCAGCAACAGTGTTCCTTGTGAACCAGCAACAGTGTTCCTTGTGAACCATCAACAGTGTTCCTTGTGAACCAGCAACAGTGTTCCTTGTGAACCAGCAACAGTGTTCCTTGTGAACCAGCAACAGTGTTCCTTGTGAACCAGCAACAGTGTTCCTTGTGAACCAGCAACAGTGTTCCTTGTGAACCAGCAACAGTGTTCCTTGTGAACCAGCAACAGTGTTCCTTGTGAACCATCAACAGTGTTCCTTGTGAACCAGCAACAGTGTTCCTTGTGAACTAGCAACAGTGTTCCTTGTGAACCAGCAACAGTGTTCCTTGTGAACCAGCAACAGTGTTCCTTGTGAACCATCAACAGTGTTCCTTGTGAACCAGCAACAGTGTTCCTTGTGAACCATCAACAGTGTTCCTTGTGAACCAGCAACAGTGTTCCTTGTGAACCAGCAACAGTGTTCCTTGTGAACCAGCAACAGTGTTCCTTGTGAACCAGCAACAGTGTTCCTTGTGAACCAGCAACAGTGTTCCTTGTGAACCATCAACAGTGTTCCTTGTGAACCAGCAACAGTGTTCCTTGTGAACCATCAACAGTGTTCCTTGTGAACCAGCAACAGTGTTCCTTGTGAACCAGCAACAGTGTTCCTTGTGAACCAGCAACAGTGTTCCTTGTGAACCAGCAACAGTGTTCCTTGTGAACCAGCAACAGTGTTCCTTGTGAACCAGCAACAGTGTTCCTTGTGAACCAGCAACAGTGTTCCTTGTGAACCAGCAACAGTGTTCCTTGTGAACTAGCAACAGTGTTCCTTGTGAACCAGCAACAGTGTTCCTTGTGAACCAGCAACAGTGTTCCTTGTGAACCAGCAACAGTGTTCCTTGTGAACCAGCAACAGTGTTCCTTGTGAACTAGCAACAGTGTTCCTTGTGAACCAGCAACAGTGTTCCTTGTGAACCAGCAACAGTGTTCCTTGTGAACCAGCAACAGTGTTCCTTGTGAACCAGCAACAGTGTTCCTTGTGAACCAGCAACAGTGTTCCTTGTGAACCAGCAACAGTGTTCCTTGTGAACCAGCAACAGTGTTCCTTGTGAACCAGCAACAGTGTTCCTTGTGAACCTAGCAACAGTGTTCCTTGTGAACCAGCAACAGTGTTCCTTGTGAACCAGCAACAGTGTTCCTTGTGAACCAGCAAGCAGTGTTCCTTGTGAACCAGCAACTAGTGTTCCTTGTGAACCAACAACAGTGTTCCCTTGTGAACCAGCAACAGTGTTCCTTGTGAACCAGCAACAGTGTTCCTTGTTAACCATCAACAGTGTTCCTTGTGAACCAGCAGGAGTGTTCCTTGTGAACCATCAAGAATGTTACTTGTGAACCCGCAACAGTGTTCCTTGTAGACCAGCAACAGTGTTCCTTGTGAACCAACAAGAGTGTTCCTTGTGAACCAGCAACAGCGTTTCTTGTGAACCATCAACAGTGTTCCTTGTGAACCAGCAACAGTGTTCCTTGTGAACCAGCAACAGTGTTCCTTGTGAACCAGCAACAGTGTTCCTTGTGAACTAGCAACAGTGTTCCCTGTGAACCATCAACAGTGTTCCCTGTGAACCATCAACAGTGTTCCTTGTGAACCATCAACAGTGTTCCCTGTGAACCATCAACAGTGTTCCTTGTGAACCTGCAACAGTGTTCCTTGTGAACTAGCAACAGTGTTCCTTGTTAACCAGCAACAGTGTTCCTTGTGAACCAGCAACAGTGTTCCTTGTGAACCATCAACAGTGTTCCTTGTGAACCAGCAACAGTGTTCCTTGTGAACCAGCAACAGTGTTCCTTGTGAACCAGCAACAGTGTTCCTTGTGAACCAGCAACAGTGTTCCTTGTGAACCAGCAACAGTGTTCCTTGTGAACCAGCAACAGTGTTCCTTGTGAACCAGCAACAGTGTTCCTTGTGAACCAGCAACAGTGTTCCTTGTGAACCAGCAACAGTGTTCCTTGTGAACCAGCAACAGTGTTCCTTGTGAACCAGCAACAGTGTTCCTTGTGAACCAGCAACAGTGTTCCTTGTGAACCAGCAACAGTGTTCCTTGTGAACCAGCAACAGTGTTCCTTGTGAACCAGCAACAGTGTTCCTTGTGAACCAGCAACAGTGTTCCTTGTGAACCAGCAACAGTGTTCCTTGTGAACCAGCAACAGTGTTCCTTGTGAACCAGCAACAGTGTTCCTTGTGAACCAGCAACAGTGTTCCTTGTGAACCAGCAACAGTGTTCCTTGTGAACCAGCAACAGTGTTCCTTGTGAACCAGCAATGAGTGTTCCTTGTGAACCAGCAACAGTGTTCCTTGTGAACCAGCAACAGTGTTTCCTTGTGAACTAGCAACAGTGTTCCTTGTGACCAAGCAACAGTGTTCCTTGTGAACCACCAACAGTGTTCCTTGTGAACCAGCAGGAATGTTCCTTGTGAACCAGCAACAGTGTTTCTTGTGAACTAGCAACAGTGTTTCTTGTGAACTAGCAACAGTGTTCCTTGTGACCAAGCAACAGTGTTCCTTGTGAACCACCAACAGTGTTCCTTGTGAACCAGCAGGAGTGTTCCTTGTGAACCACCAATAGTGTTCCTTGTGAACCAACAACAGTGTTCCCTTTGAACCAGCAACAGTGTTCCATGTGAACCAGCAACAGTGTTCCATGTGAACCAGCAACAGTGTTCCTTGTGAACCATCAACAGTGTTCCTTGTGAACCATCAACAGTGTTACTTGTGAACCAGCAACAGTGTTCCTTGTGAACCATCAACAGTGTTCCCTTTGAACCAGCAACAGTGTTCCTTTTGAACTAGCAACAGTGTTCCTTTGGAACCAGGAAGAGTGTTCCTTGTGAACCAGCAACAGTGTTCCTTGTAAACCAGCAACAGTGTTCCTTGTTAACCATCAACAGTGTTCCTTGTGAACCAGCAGGAGTGTTCCTTGTGAACCATCAAGAATGTTACTTGTGAACCCGCAACAGTGTTCCTTGTAAACCAGCAACAGTGTTCCTTGTGAACCAACAAGAGTGTTCCTTGTGAACCAGCAACAGCGTTTCTTGTGAACCATCAACAGTGTTCCTTGTGAACCAGCAACAGTGTTCCTTGTGAACCAGCAACAGTGTTCCTTGTGAACCAGCAACAGTGTTCCTTGTGAACTAGCAACAGTGTTCCCTGTGAACCATCAACAGTGTTCCCTGTGAACCATCAACAGTGTTCCTTGTGAACCATCAACAGTGTTCCCTGTGAACCATCAACAGTGTTCCTTGTGAACCTGCAACAGTGTTCCTTGTGAACTAGCAACAGTGTTCCTTGTGAACCAGCAACAGTGTTCCTTGTGAACCAGCAACAGTGTTCCTTGTGAACCAGCAACAGTGTTCCTTGTGAACCAGCAACAGTGTTCCTTGTGAACCAGCAACAGTGTTCCTTGTGAACCAGCAACAGTGTTCCTTGTGAACCAGCAACAGTGTTCCTTGTGAACCAGCAACAGTGTTCCTTGTGAACCAGCAACAGTGTTCCTTGTGAACCAGCAACAGTGTTCCTTGTGAACCAGCAACAGTGTTCCTTGTGAACCAGCAACAGTGTTCCTTGTGAACCAGCAACAGTGTTCCTTGTGAACCAGCAACAGTGTTCCTTGTGAACCAGCAACAGTGTTCCTTGTGAACCAGCAACAGTGTTCCTTGTGAACCAGCAACAGTGTTCCTTGTGAACCAGCAACAGTGTTCCTTGTGAACCAAGCAACAGTGTTCCTTGTGAACCAGCAACAGTGTTCCTTGTGAACCAGCAACAGTGTTCCTTGTGAACCATCAACAGTGTTACTTGTGAACCAGCAACAGTGTTCCTTGTGAACCATCAACAGTGTTCCCTTTGAACCAGCAACAGTGTTCCTTTTGAACTAGCAACAGTGTTCCTTTGGAACCAGGAAGAGTGTTCCTTGTGAACCAGCAACAGTGTTCCTTGTAAACCAGCAACAGTGTTCCTTGTTAACCATCAACAGTGTTCCTTGTGAACCAGCAGGAGTGTTCCTTGTGAACCATCAAGAATGTTACTTGTGAACCCGCAACAGTGTTCCTTGTAAACCAGCAACAGTGTTCCTTGTGAACCAACAAGAGTGTTCCTTGTGAACCAGCAACAGCGTTTCTTGTGAACCATCAACAGTGTTCCTTGTGAACCAGCAACAGTGTTCCTTGTGAACCAGCAACAGTGTTCCTTGTGAACCAGCAACAGTGTTCCTTGTGAACTAGCAACAGTGTTCCTTGTGAACCATCAACAGTGTTCCCTGTGAACCATCAACAGTGTTCCTTGTGAACCAGCAACAGTGTTCCTTGTGAACCAGCAACAGTGTTCCTTGTGAACCAGCAACAGTGTTCCTTGTGAACCAGCAACAGTGTTCCTTGTGAACCAGCAACAGTGTTCCTTGTGAACCAGCAACAGTGTTCCTTGTGAACCAGCAACAGTGTTCCTTGTGAACCAGCAACAGTGTTCCTTGTGAACCAGCAACAGTGTTCCTTGTGAACCAGCAACAGTGTTCCTTGTGAACCAGCAACAGTGTTCCTTGTGAACCAGCAACAGTGTTCCTTGTGAACCAGCAACAGTGTTCCTTGTGAACCATCAACAGTGTTCCTTGTGAACCAGCAACAGTGTTCCTTGTGAACCAGCAACAGTGTTCCTTGTGAACCAGCAACAGTGTTCCTTGTGAACCTAGCAACAGTGTTCCTTGTGAACCAGCAACAGTGTTCCTTGTGAACCATCAACAGTGTTCCTTGTGAACCAGCAACAGTGTTCCTTGTGAACCAGCAACAGTGTTCCTTGTGAACCAGCAACAGTGTTCCTTGTGAACCAGCAACAGTGTTCCTTGTGAACCAGCAACAGTGTTCCTTGTGAACCAGCAACAGTGTTCCTTGTGAACCATCAACAGTGTTCCTTGTGAACCAGCAACAGTGTTCCTTGTGAACCAGCAACAGTGTTCCTTGTGAACCAGCAACAGTGTTCCTTGTGAACCAGCAACAGTGTTCCTTGTGAACCAGCAACAGTGTTCCTTGTGAACCAGCAACAGTGTTCCTTGTGAACCAGCAACAGTGTTCCTTGTGAACCAGCAACAGTGTTCCTTGTGAACCATGCAACAGTGTTCCTTGTGAACTAGCAACAGTGTTCCTTGTGAACCAGCAACAGTGTTCCTTGTGAACCAGCAACAGTGTTCCTTGTGAACCAGCAACAGTGTTCCTTGTGAACCAGCAACAGTGTTCCTTGTGAACCAGCAACAGTGTTCCTTGTGAACCAGCAACAGTGTTCCTTGTGAACCTAGCAACAGTGTTCCTTGTGAACCAGCAACAGTGTTCCTTGTGAACCAGCAACAGTGTTCCTTGTGAACCAGCAACAGTGTTCCTTGTGAACCAGCAACAGTGTTCCTTGTGAACCAGCAACAGTGTTCCTTGTGAACCAGCAACAGTGTTCCTTGTGAACCAGCAACAGTGTTCCTTGTGAACCAGCAACAGTGTTCCTTGTGAACCAGCAACAGTGTTCCTTGTGAACCAGCAACAGTGTTCCTTGTGAACCAGCAACAGTGTTCCTTGTGAACCAGCAACAGTGTTCCTTGTGAACCAGCAACAGTGTTCCTTGTGAACCAGCAACAGTGTTCCTTGTGAACCAGCAACAGTGTTCCTTGTGAACCAGCAACAGTGTTCCTTGTGAACCAGCAACAGTGTTCCTTGTGAACCAGCAACAGTGTTCCTTGTGAACCAGCAACAGTGTTCCTTGTGAACCAGCAACAGTGTTCCTTGTGAACCAGCAACAGTGTTTCTTGTGAACTAGCAACAGTGTTCCTTGTGACCAGCAACAGTGTTCCTTGTGAACCACCAACAGTGTTCCTTGTGAACCAGCAGGAATGTTCCTTGTGAACCAGCAACAGTGTTTCTTGTGAACTAGCAACAGTGTTTCTTGTGAACTAGCAACAGTGTTCCTTGTGACCAAGCAACAGTGTTCCTTGTGAACCACCAACAGTGTTCCTTGTGAACCAGCAGGAGTGTTCCTTGTGAACCACCAATAGTGTTCCTTGTGAACCAACAACAGTGTTCCCTTTGAACCAGCAACAGTGTTCCATGTGAACCAGCAACAGTGTTCCATGTGAACCAGCAACAGTGTTCCTTGTGAACCATCAACAGTGTTCCTTGTGAACCATCAACAGTGTTACTTGTGAACCAGCAACAGTGTTCCTTGTGAACCATCAACAGTGTTCCCTTTGAACCAGCAACAGTGTTCCTTTTGAACTAGCAACAGTGTTCCTTTGGAACCAGGAAGAGTGTTCCTTGTGAACCAGCAACAGTGTTCCTTGTAAACCAGCAACAGTGTTCCTTGTTAACCATCAACAGTGTTCCTTGTGAACCAGCAGGAGTGTTCCTTGTGAACCATCAAGAATGTTACTTGTGAACCCGCAACAGTGTTCCTTGTAAACCAGCAACAGTGTTCCTTGTGAACCAACAAGAGTGTTCCTTGTGAACCAGCAACAGCGTTTCTTGTGAACCATCAACAGTGTTCCTTGTGAACCAGCAACAGTGTTCCTTGTGAACCAGCAACAGTGTTCCTTGTGAACCAGCAACAGTGTTCCTTGTGAACTAGCAACAGTGTTCCCTGTGAACCATCAACAGTGTTCCCTGTGAACCATCAACAGTGTTCCTTGTGAACCATCAACAGTGTTCCCTGTGAACCATCAACAGTGTTCCTTGTGAACCTGCAACAGTGTTCCTTGTGAACTAGCAACAGTGTTCCTTGTTAACCAGCAACAGCGTTCCTTGTGAACCAGCAACAGTGTTCCTTGTGAACCAGCAACAGTGTTCCTTGTGAACCAGCAACAGTGTTCCTTGTGAACCAGCAACAGTGTTCCTTGTGAACCAGCAACAGTGTTCCTTGTGAACCAGCAACAGTGTTCCTTGTGAACCAGCAACAGTGTTCCTTGTGAACCAGCAACAGTGTTCCTTGTGAACCAGCAACAGTGTTCCTTGTGAACACGCAACAGTGTTTCCTTGTGAACCAGCAACAGTGTTTCCTTGTGAACCAGCAACAGTGTTCCTTGTGAACTAGCCACAGTGTTCCTTGTGAACCAGCAACAGTGTTCCTTGTGAACCACCAACAGTGTTCCTTGTGAACCAGCAACAGTGTTCCTTGTGAACCACAACAGTGTTCCTTGTGAACCAGCAACAGTTTTCCTTGTGAACCAGCAACAGTGTTCCTTGTGAACTAGCCACAGTGTTCCTTGTGAACCAGCAACAGTGTTCCTTGTGAACCACCAACAGTGTTCCTTGTGAACCAGCATCAGTGTTCCTTGTGAACCACCAATAGTGTTCCTTGTGAACCAACAACAGTGTTCCCTTTGAACCAGCAACAGTGTTCCATGTGAACCAGCAACAGTGTTCCTTGTGAACCAGCAACAGTGTTCCTTGTGAACCATCAACAGTGTTCCTTGTGAACCAGCAACAGTGTTCCTTGTGAACCAGCAACAGTGTTCCTTGTGAACCATCAACAGTGTTCCTTGTGAACCAGCAACAGTGTTCCTTGTGAACCTAGCAACAGTGTTCCTTGTGAACCAGCAAGAGTGTTCCTTGTGAACCAGCAACAGTGTTCCTTGTGAACCAGCAACAGTGTTCCTTGTGAACCAGCAACAGTGTTCCTTGTGAACCAGCAACGAGTGTTCCTTGTGAACCAGCAACAGTGTTCCTTGTGAACCAGCAACAGTGTTCCTTGTGAACCAGCAACAGTGTTCCTTGTGAACCAGCAACAGTGTTCCTTGTGAACCAGCAACAGTGTTCCTTGTGAACCAGCAACAGTGTTCCTTT
>NC_091195.1:35747954-35752954 GCF_040958095.1 Procambarus clarkii
AGTATTCAAGGTTTCATGCAAAATTTCTTTAGGAGTGCTTTAATAGTCTGATTACTACGTTCAAGAGAACCCTGTGAAGCAGGATGATAGGGGCTGGACAATACCTGTGTGATGTTGAACTCTTCCAGTGTCTTCTTGAAGAGATCACTGGTGAAGTTGGTGCCACAGTCACTTTGAACCTCTCTTGGAAATCCATACTGGGTGAAGATCTTCAATAGGTGTTTCACCACAGTAGCAGCCGTAATGTTCTTTACTGGAACTGCTATGGGGAACTTGGTGGTAGGACACAGGATAGTTAGTATATAGGCGTTGCCAGAACTGGTCCGAGGTAAAGGACCAACACAGTCTATGATGAGTCTGTGGAAAGGTTCCGCAGGCACTGGGATAGGATTCAACGGTGCCTTAGGAATAGAGGTTTTAGGTTTACCTGCCATCTGACATGTATGACACTGTTGCAAGTAACTTTTGACGTCTTTAACCATACCTGGCCAGTAGTAGTCTTGTCTGATTCCGTGGTAGGTTTTGTTAAAACCATAGTGAGAAAGTGCTCCGTGGGCGAGGTGTAGAATATCGGGCCGTAGGCTGGTGGGAACCACTAGTTGTTGAACATTTGCCCAATCGTCATCCTCCTTCAGCTTACTAAGTCTGTACCTGCGGTAGAGCAACTGATTCTCTAGGAAGAACCCAGGGATACTGTCAGGTTGAGTCTCAGCCTGGAAGAATAATGGTGTTAATGATGGATCCTCCCTCTGTAACTTACGGAACTCCAAACTAGTAAGATTCGGTGGTAGATTCTGAGGGCCTTGAGGGACTGCGGTAGCAGTAGAGTCAGCTGGTTGCGGGCGTGTATCTTGCGCACGGGTGGTCACCAAAACCGGAGGAGAAACTTCATCACTTTCTTGGACCTCTGCTATAACATACTCAAAGATGGGATTATCCATTACAGAGGTACACACCTGGGGTTTGTCCATGATGATCAGGTTGGACGGTTGCAGATCTTCTGCCAAGTCGTTGCCCAGGAGAAGTTGCACTCCAGACATGGGAAAAGGCTTTTACCTGATGGCGACTTGGACTTCACCGGTCACAAAAGGACAATCCAGGTGGACTCTGGCGAGTGAATACGGAGTGGTAGCAGTGAGGTCAGTGATAAGGACGGTTTCCCCGGTGTAGGTGATGTTAGGCACAGCCGATTTCAATATTATTGACTGAAGAGCCGCTGTGTCCCTCAAGATCTTCAATTTGAAACGTCCCTCCGAATCTGTACTGCTGGCAGAGACAGTTTAAGGATACAGGTGTTTACTGAAGAGAGAAAGATCTTTAACAGGAACACCAACATTCATCACAGGCTTACCGGACTTAGGAGGAGTCGGTTCGGGTTTAGTAGTTTCATTATTTCCTTTGTATTGAGCCTTCCCACATTTATCTATGATATGTCCATAGACTTTGCAATACTTACAATACAATTGAGAGCTCGCTTGATCTGTACTCACTTTATCATAACTATACCAAGACTTCTTACTGGAAGGTGGTTCTGGTGTAAGCCGGTGGATGAGGCTGTAGGTGTCAGCCGACTTCGCACATCTGATGTAGTCGGTTTCTTCTTTATCTGCTAAATATAACGGATTGGAAGGGGAACACGTCTCAAGAATTCCTCAACTAGCATGAGGTTGACGAGTTCTGAAAATGTAGAACATGTGCTGCTTCCAGCTATTTCATGAAATATCTATTCTTTGTATTGGCAAAATCTAGAAAGGTGGTGGTACTTGCCTTTAGATTATCACAGAATTTTCGTCTGTAGCTTTCGGTGGAGAGAAGGTAGGCGTCCAAAACTGCTTGCTTCAGGGTCTGGTAGTCATTCTCAGACGCTAAGATACTGAGTGTAACTGCAGCTCTACCTGTGAGATGCACTCTGAGAAGGGTAGACCATTGATCTGCAGGCCAGCTAAGTTTTTTAGCTAAGGTCTCAAAAGTGGTGAAAAATACATCGATCTCTGTCTCAACGAATGGTGGCATTAACTTACTTGCATGGGAGACATTGAAAACTTACGGGAAGACTAGCTGTAGTTTGTTGACGCTGAGTGTGGTGTGTAGTTTCCAAAGCGAGTTTTTGTCGACGATATTCGAGCACACTATCAGCTAGCTGTTTACTGTGCTCACGTTGTATCTCCAGGTCACGTTTTCTTGCTTCAAGCTGCTCTCTTTCCCGCTCACGGAGTAGGGTGGCCTCACGTTCTTTGAGAGCCATCTCGCGTTCTTGTTGTTGTTCTTTCTTTATGGCCGCTTCTTCTTCCTTAAGGCTGCCTCTTCTTTCTTTAGGGCCGCCTCTCTTTTTTGTGTTCTTTCCTTAGGGCAGCCTCTTCCTTTCTTGTTCCCGCTCGAGTTTGGCAAGTTCGAGCTTTAGTTTCATAGTTGCCAGAGCATGTCTATCTGCAATAGAATAATTTTCGTGAGTTTCAGAGTCAATCTTCCCTTCATCTAAGAGGTGATCCAATATTAAATTATGCTAAACATTTTGTTGGCTCCATGGGGAACATCTAGTTTGATACTCGTGTGCAAGAGTTTGTAATTCGGTCTTCTTGGCACGAATTAAGTTCCCTATTTCACCTGCTGGATCGTTACGGAAAGCTGGGAGACGAAACATGGTGAAAAATAGCAAAATAAATGTACAACGAATATAGTTATGTGATATGGTAAGTGTCAGTAACAGGATAACGTGGCAACTGGTGACTATCCTGTGGAATTTTAATATTTAACAATTAAAGTTAATTTTAGTATGGCAAATGATTAGTCAATCAAAATCGCAGGAAATCTTGTACCCGGTACTCAATGTAAGAGAATAAGGGCAGAAAAATCCTACTAAATAAATGAAAACTGAGTTTCTAAAACAAATGAAAAATTTAATTGTTCCAAAAGTGAATAAGGTAGTCCAAGAATGTAGGCATACCTTGCCGAGTCTCTATAGGAGAGAAGCAAGGGTTTTCCCACTAAATGAAATATGATACTTACAGAATTAGCGAACTTTGTGCTCTGAAAAAAGAAAGCTAATTCCCTACCTAAGTAAATATCATCATCTCTGACCGACGTGTAGGGGCGCGAGTGTCAACTGGTGACGAGAACTGCTGTTTAGGTCCTAACTCAGCAACTTAGTCTGTGCTAGAGGAACTATGGCCATCTGTATCCTCCTTCGGTCGGATTGCAGAAGATAGGGTGCTTTGACCCGAAGGCAAACCAAAGTACCTGGTTACCAAAATGATGATCTGTCTGAGATTGAGAAATACCCTAGGGACAAAAGGTGGAAAACACGAGTAATAACACGGAGGGAGGGATGACCAATTAAGAGAATAACTGCGGCCTACAGTCACCACGTAATCCAAAGTTATCCAACACTCACAATATGCTACTCTCGGAATGCACAATACACACAACACCATATAAATATTAAAAGTAATGAAAATATTGAAAAGCAACTGTATCAAAGCCAAGTACACTTACCACAAATTGATGTTCTAGTACTAGTACCTGAGTGAGGCTCCTAGGACAGGCCCCCATTAAATGTGGCGGGAAAGTGTAGGAGTGTAGATGTTCGGCAGTCCTCCTAATGGCTGGTGTCAATGCTGTCACATTTACAAAAAAAAAGAGACTGCTTGGCTGTTGTCTGTGGTAAAGTAGGGAAGACACGCAAAACACATAGTATGAACAATGAAACTTTAATGAACTGGAAAGCAAATTTAAAAACAAAGACAATCCCTTGGCTGTGTACAGTGCAAACAAACAAGTCATACAAATTAAGAACAGGGATAAATTACTCTAGGAATAATATAAAGACAAAATGAGATAAACAGGTGCTGAGAATATAGCGCTAGCTGGGAACCTCCACCAATAAACAGGACGTGTATCAGTTGGTTGTTCACAGCTTTAGAGCACAAGGATATTCTGACTTCAATGGCTGGTTCATGCCCAGACATCGACTTAGGTAGAGGGCGCTGAGGTGCAGAGTTGCAGGTGTGCAGACGGTGGGACACCAATCAGAAGCAGGCAGGCTGGAATGGTAGTTTGCTGGTTGATGATGGGCGAGCCGGCATGGAGGGAGTGTGGAGTGAGGATTTAGGGTACGTTTTGCCTTTTGGTCAAAACGTTTTGTGCTACTGGTAGACGTATCTTGAAGGTAGCATCATAATCTTGTATATGTGTAAGTAACTTTATGGAGGAAGAGCAGGCTCAATCTCTCATTTTGGTAGCAGTCTTTCCTGTAGACATTATATTATTAAATATGACCGAAAAAGTAAGATTAATAATTCTAACACGAATTTTCTCTATCTTTCTTACATTTCTTTTCACTGTTGATGGTAATTCAAAGATCAATTCTCCAAAATTCATTTTTATTTCTAGTCTGACGCGACACTTGAGCGCGTTTCGTAAAACTTATTAATTTTCAAAGACTTTAGTTTACAAACACACAACTGAAACTGAATAGAGCTTACACATTTTCGAGTTTATATCTACATTTGGGTGAGGTGGATGAGGTGAAAAACAAACTTTCAACAATGGGTATTGAATGGGTATTAAATTCAAACACAAGACCGAACACGAAACAATGGGTATTGAATGGAAGTAATTGTAGAAAGCCTATTGGTCCATATTTCTTGATGCTTCAATATTGGAGCGGAGTCTTGAAGTGGGTAGAATATAGTTGTGCATTAATTGGCTGTTGATTGCTGGTGTTGACTTCTTGATGTGTAGTGCCTCGCAGACTTCAAGCCGTCTGCTATCACTGTATCTATCGATGATTTCTGTGTCACAAAAAAGGAAAAATAAATTTAAACTACAAAAGGTGTCTTCACAGTGTGGTAAACTGTAGGATAAAGCAGAGGAAAAAAACATTTTAAAATACTTTACTCTAATTAAAAATAAATTAAACAAATTACAAAAAATATCCAGGCTTGGCTTTAATAAAAAATGTGCAAACAAACAAGATGAATAATCAAATTCACGTTACGTTA
>NC_091195.1:35755454-35853144 GCF_040958095.1 Procambarus clarkii
TCCTCATGAAGATGTCCACAGTTGTTCCGGCAATATTTCTTATGCTCGCTTGGAGGGTGTTGAACAACCGTGGACCTCTGATGTTTATACAGTGTTCTCTGGTTGTGCCTATGGCACCCCCCTGCTCTTCACTGGTTCTATTCTGCATTTTTCTTCCATATCGTTCACTCCAGTACATTGTTATTTTACTGTGTAGTTGCAACCCATCCCCCAAGTTTATTGTTTAGTCACGGGAGACATCTCCCGTCACGCAGGGTGCGATCGCACCTCCACAGATCTCCAGTATCATCTATTGATACTGGTAATGGCTCAGAGAGGGCTTCCACTTACGGGCTATTCATGGCCGTGCCACCTTTTGGGTGGCTTAATCTTCATCAATCATCAATCAATCAATCTATTGTTTAGTGGCCAGTATTATTCAGTTTATTGGCCAGTGCGTTGGCATCAGTTCTCATTGACGAACGAGCAAAAATTAGAAGGATTTAAATCGTAATTTAAATAGTTATCTCATCCCTTCTTTCCTTTGAATGTCAGTGACTGTGCTTCTGCTATGCTTAATTGCCTCAAAAGCTGCCAATTTTCATGACACCTTAAATTATAAAGGCAAAATTTGTGCTGAATATACAAGTATAAGCAAAATTGACTGAGTATCCGCAAAAATTAAGAAAAGAAAACAGCACACCCGTTACATTAAAGAAAACGAAATCATCGTTTCGGGGAGAATATTCTAGGGAGGCCAGCCGGTAATTGTAACAGCCCGATAAGTGCAATTATGTACTAAATACGTAAGTATGAAAATGTACTTATTACACTTAGTATTAAAACGTACTGTCTATTCGGAGGATGGGTTGGTAGATTTGGTACTTGGCCCTCCAGTATCATCCATGTGTGTATTATTTGATATCTCTCTCGTCTTCTTTCTAGTGAGTACATTTGGAGAGCTTTGAGACGATCCTAATAATTTAGATGATTTATTGCTTCTATGTATGCCGTATATGTTCTCTGTATTCCCTCTATTTCAGCAATCTCTCCTGCTCTGAAGTGGAAGTTAGTACTGAGCAGTACTCAATATGGGACAGTACAAGTGATTTATTAGTACAACCATTGTGATGGGATCCCAGGATTTGAAAGTTTTCGTAATCCATCCGATCATTTTTCTGGCTGACGCAATATTTGCTTGATTATGCTCCCTAAACGTTAGGTCGTCAGACATCATTATTCCCAAATCCTTTACATGCTGCTTTCCTACTATGGGCACATTTGATTATATTTTGTACCCTGTATTATGTTTCAGGTCCACATTTTTACCGTACCTGAGTACTTGGAATTTATCACTGCTAAAATCATGTTATTTTCTGTTGCCCAGTCAAAAACTTTATTAATATAGGCTTTAAGTTTTTCAGTGTCTTCAGCCGAGGTAATTTTCATGTTGATTTTTGTGTCATCTACAAAGGATGATACGAAGCTGTGACTTGTATCTCTGTCTATATCTGATATGAAAATAAGGAAAAGCAGTGGTGCAAGGACTGTACCCTGAGGTACCAAGCTTTTAACTGCACTTGGACTAGATTTTATATGATTGACTGTTACTCGTTGAGTTCTGTTTGACAGAAAACTGAGTATCCAGCGTCCTACTTTACCGGTTATTCCATTGACCTAATTTTGTGTATTATCACTCCATGGTCACATTTATCGAAAGCCTTTGCGAAGTCAGTGTATACCACATCAACATTCTGTTTTTCTGCTAATGCCTCAGTGACTTTGTCGTAGTGATCAAGTAGCTGTGTGAGGCACGATCTTCCCGCTCGAAATCCATGTTGGCCTGGGTTGTGAAGGTCATTGGTCTCCATGAAATTGGTGACCTGACTCCTAATCACTTTCTCAAATACTTTTATTATGTGGGACGTTAGTGCAACTGGTCTATAGTTATTTGCCATTTGCCAATGCTTTGCTCCCTCCCTTGTGTAGAGGGGCTATGTCTGCTACTTTCAGTTCAGCTGGTATTTCCCCCATGTCCAAGCTCTTCCTCCACACTATACTGAGTGCCTGTGCTACTTGCGCCTTGCATTTCTTTATAAATATTGAATTCCATGAATCTGGACCCGGAGCTGAGTGCATGGGCATGGTTTTCAATTTATCTTTCAAAATCTAGTATGCTCGTGTTGATATCAATTATATTTATAGGGGTTTGGATATCACGCATAAAGAAATTGTCTGGATCTTCCACTTTCATGTAGTTTATTGGAGTGCTAAACATGTCCTCATACTGTTTTTTAGGATTTCACTAATTTCTTTGTCATCCTCCGAGTATGAACCTTCACTCGTAAGAATATGTCGAATACTGACAGTGGTTTTTGCTTTTGATTTCGCATGTATGAAGAAGTAATTTGAATTTTTCTTAATTTCCTGAATTGCTTTCTGTTCTAACTGCCTTTCTTCAGTGTGATATGAGTATTTCAATTTCCACTCGTTTTCTTCAATCTCCCTATTTAAATTATTCCTTCTTTGATGGGAAAGTTGTGTCTGCTTAAGCATTTCCGTAATTTTTTTTTCCTTCTTTTATAGTGTCGTCTGCGTTGTCTTTCTACGTTGGACCTCTTTCTGGCTTTCCTCAAAGGAACATGTTTCAGACTTGATACGCTTCCGAAGTCAGTTTTTCAATTCCTTCTGTAGGACTTGTATTACTTACAACAGTTTTCCCATGGAAATGTTTGTAAGTTCCCTGTTTATTTTCTCCCAGTCTATCCTTTTATTATTAAAACTGAATTTACTGAATAACCCCTTATACCTTATCTAATTGTACGTAGGCTTAGTCCAGCAGTTAAGAACAAGGATGATCACACCAAAAAATCCTCGTGGTTGAGGATACATCAACACCATGTACTGGTGTGCCAAGTGATTGTTATTACTTCTTCTTCTTCCATTTCACCTGTCGAAAGGCACTCACGATAGAGTCAGGAATCCAAATATATGACAGTTGTATCAGAGGAATATATTGATAGTTTAAATAAAGAGATGAGAATATTACTCACTAAGATCGTATCTCAGGTTCTAACCGGAAATGATCCTAAATCTAAATATTAAAGGCCTCTAATAAGCTAGATAATATAAGAATAAGAAATGACTCCTCTCTTGAGTAGACATATTTGCATGTTGATAACAGAAGCACTTTACTTCCTTTACCCAGCTGTCCAAGGGAGAATTCTAGGAGCTAAATTTGGTCCTGCGACTGTTGTTAAAAATGGCTGTCTACTGTGGCCTCCCTCCCACTTACGCATCCCTTGTTCTCCAGATGCATCAAGAAGTGGTTAGAGAGTGCCTACATTTAATATATTTTGATGCTAATAATTAAGTTGGTTCAAGGGAAAGGGTTTTTATGATATTAACAGTGTCGTGACCACTGTATTAAGGATAATTCCCAACAGAATTAGCTGGTGAATCTAATAACGGCATATGGCAATGATATCCCGTTTTCTTCCTTGGAAAATACCACTGTGCTACATTTTTTATGGATTAAATTGGTATTACAATAAAGCAGCAATATTATCCGCCCATTGTATTGAATATTAGTAAATGGTGTCGGGTTTTCCGACAACTGTTGACTAACTCAATAGCTACTAACGGAGGTACTTGGCAGTGTTCCTGTAGCCTTCAACTGTTGACCAACAATAGTTATCAATAGTGGTACTCGGCAGTGTTCCTGTAGCCTTCGATTGTTGACTAACCAACAGTTACCAATGGTGGTACTCGGCAGTGTTCCTATAGCCTTCAACTGTACACTAACCAATGGTGGTAACTAAAAGTGTTCCTTTAGCCTTCAACTCTTGTCTAACGACCAGTTATCTTCCTCTCAATCACTTCCTCTCAGACTCCCACGTAACACTGAGTCTTATCAATGTGAACTAAGATTCGATACGAGAGCACACACTGTTCTCCCTTGCCGGTTATTTGAGATTCCACCTTTATCGCTGCTGTCTATGAAATCACGTCTTTCTCTTTCACAGGTACTTCACACTGCTATTATTATCCATACGAGCACCCATGGTCTAGGCTTGTCCTTGAACCGTTGCTGGTGTCGGAAATTAATAACCTTCCAATAAGAAGTTGATGAACACTTTGACACCTGTATTACAAAGTGAGTCGGATCTGAAATAGTACTGGTGTTCAGGTAAACTGTTACTCTGAGAACTTAGAACTACGAGGCCTGCCTTAGAGCTCGGAAAGCAGTCTCTCTCCTCTTTGAGAGTCCAGTACTGAATGAATGCCTTGGGCGCCTCGAAAGCCCTCCAGCATTGTTTGATGTCATAAACCTGTTGTCCAGTCACATGCATAGGCCTTCCCGCATTTTCTGTAAACCCATCCTGATAGGCAGCGGCACATTGCTGCCAATGACGTCATGTTTAGTTCCAGGGCGTCTCACCAGAAGACGACACTGCGTCTGAGAGGTGTGGGAGTGAGTGGGTTGTGGTCAGCTTCCAACTGTTTAAGAGGGAAGGGACCCTGTCTCCCCCCCCCCACTACCAAGCTGTAGCAAAAATCTCTCATATTGTCTAAGGGAACCTTGCACCTGGAACTGTGGCTTTGTATTCTCCATTGCAACGGATCCAGACGACTCTTTGACTCTTTATGTGAAGATGAATCCACAGACATCCAGCGTGACACACTTTGGATATAGAATAACAAAGTTGTGTCGTGCAAGCAATCATCTTATGCTCTAAAAGATCTATCTCTCACACATCAATATTCATATTCTGCTCCTGTGAGAAATATTTCTTGGCTCTTCACCTACTTCAGCTTATTTTTTTACATTTACTTCTGCTTAAACTTTTACATGTTCTTGAGGCTTAGTTTTTACATCTACTTAAGCTTAGCTTTTTACATCTACTAGAAAGTACAGTGACCACAACACAGCAGTTGCAACATCAGGATCTGAGGGTTGCTATAAGAATTCAACCAACTACGAGCCACTTAGTTTGATGAAAGGGAGCAGTAGAGCAACAGAAATGCACTGACATCGCATCAGGCTTGGATACCCATGTGCATGGGAAATAGGCTTACAGGTTCCGGAAAATGAGAGAAAATGTCAACACTGTGGAGAAATACCCGACAGACCACTAGAACATTATCTAACACAGTGCACAGTTACAAACCCATTAAGATTTCAACTTAGATTCAACAGAGCAGAAGAAGTTGTTAAACATATATGGTAAAATCTTACTGAAGCGACCATACGAGTCATAAATACTCATACTCCGCCCAAGTAAAACAGAAACAAGCAACACTTAGTGGGCCAGCCAGAGGCTTAGGGCCCGCCCAGTGGGCCAGCCAGAGGCTTAGGGCCCGTGCAGGAATATCCCTGCAAAAAAAAAAAAAATCTACTAGAGTTTAAGTTTTATTTCTGCTTATGATATTTAACATCTACTTGACCTTAACATTTTACATCTACTTGATCTTAACTTTTTACATCTACTTGATCTTAACATTTTACATCTACTTGTTCTTAACATTTTACATCTACATGATCTTAACATTTTACATCTACTTGATCTTAACATTTTACATCTACATGATCTTAAAATTTTACATCTACTTGATCTTAACATTTTACATCTACATGATCTTAACATTTTACATCTACTTGATCTTAACATTTTACATCTACTTGATCTTAACATTTTACATCTACATGATCTTAAAATTTTACATCTACTTGATCTTAACATTTTACATCTACTTGATCTTAACATTTTACATCTACTTGATCTTAACATTTTACATCTACTTGATCTGAACATTTTACATCTACATGATTTTAAAATTTTACATCTACTTGATCTTAACATTTTACATCTACTTGATCTTAACATTTTACATCTACTTGATCTTAACATTTTACATCTACTTGTTCTTAACACTTTACATCTACTTGATCTGAACATTTTACATCTACATGATTTTAAAATTTTACATCTACTTGATCTTAACATTTTACATCTACTTGATCTTAGCATTTTACATCTACTTGATCTTAACTTTTTACATCTACTTGATCTTAACATTTTACATCTACTTGATCTTAACATTTTACATCTACTTGATCTTAACATTTTACATCTACTTGATCTTAACACTTTGATGCGCACGGCGATATGGACTTTTGGTACCCCCTCATGCGCTCAGCGTTTCGGGTGACCGAGCGGCAACACTGAAAAGTGCATACTCTTTTCGCTGTCCTGACCTTAATTTTCGATGTACTGATTTCATTTTTGTACCAAAGTGTTCGCAATAGAATGATCTATAAGAAGATATAAGAACATATGTATATGTCACCAAAGCATGAATTAAATCACACAAAAAGCTGAAGAACTACATCGATCACTAGCCATGAGCCCCAAACAGCGACGAAATGTTTCCATTCTTTTCAAGGTTGTCAACTCCACACTTGTCCTACAGAGTTAAATTTAGTATCACTGTGATCGCAATTAAATTCCCTACAAGGACATATGCATATAAATATAGAACCATGATTGCGGCCCACACCAAGAGTGTGTGAAGTGGGCGATTACCCTCGCCTAGTCAACAATACAATAGTTTTTCCACTAAGTTACAATACAATGCCGTTCTCCCAAATAGGCCATGTGCCTATATTAACATTTTACATCTACTTGATCTTAACATTTTACATCTACTAGAGATCTACTTGTTACATATAGTTAATAACACCAGGACACACCAACGTCAGAGTATATTGTCCGATTATTTCCTAGGAAAGGAAGGGAATTATCAGGGGAAAAAGCCAAGCCATTATCACTATTTAGCTCTTGGAAAGGATCAGGAAAAGGATTTAGGATGGGACGGGAGAGGGGGGTGAAAGGGATGGAAATAAAACTGTTGTAACTGAACAAAGTGTAGTGGTCCAACGCCAGTGTCACCTTATTTATCCCACCCCCCCCCCCCCACAAACACACTTCGCCAGCGTTCATCCATTGCCCTCCCACACCTGGCCAGTGTCCACCCTACCTGCCCTTCCACACCTGGCCAGTGTCCACCCTACCTTCCCTTCCACACCTGGCCAGTGTCCACCCTACCTTCCCTCCCACACCTGGCCAGTGTCCACCCTACCTGCCCTCCCACACCTGGCCAGTGTTCACCCTACCTGCCCTCCCACACCTGGCCAGTGTCCACCCTACCTGCCCTCCCACACCTGGCCAGTGTCCACCCTACCTGCCCTCCCACACCTGGCCAGTGTTCACCCTACCTACCCTTCCACACCTGGCCAGTGTCCACCCTACCTGCCTTCCCACACCTGGTCAGTGTTCACCCTACCTGCCCTCCCACACCTCGCCAGTGTTCACCCTACCTGCCCTCCCACACCTCGCCAGTGTTCACCCTACCTGCCCTCCCACACCTCGCCAGTGTTCACCCTACCTGCCCTCCCACACCTCGCCAGTGTTCACCCTACCTGCCCTCCCACACCTCGCCAGTGTTCACCCTACCTGCCCTCCCACACCTTGCCAGTGTTCACCCTACCTGCCCTCCCACACCTGGCCAGTGTTCACCCTACCTGCCCTCCCACACCTCGCCAGTGTTCACCCTACCTGCCCTCCCACACCTGGCCAGTGATCACCCTACCTGCCCTCCCACACCTGGCCAGTGTTCACCCTACCTGCCCTCCCACACCTGGCCAGTGTTCACCCTACCTGCCCTCCCACACCTGGCCAGTGTTCACCCTACCTGCCCTCCCACACCTGGCCAGTGTTCACCCTACCTGCCCTTCCACACCTCGCCAGGTTCACCCTACCTGCCCTCCCACACCTCGCCAGTGTTCACCCTACCTTCCCTTCCACACCTCGCCAGTGTTCACCCTACCTTCCCTCCCACACCTCGCCAGGTTCACCCTACCTTCCCTTCCACACCTCGCCAGTGTTCACCCTACCTTCCCTTCCACACCTGGCCAGTGTTCACCCTACCTGCCCTCCCACACCTGGCCAGTGTTCACCCTACCTGCCCTTCCACACCTCGCCAGGTTCACCCTACCTGCCCTCCCACACCTCGCCAGTGTTCACCCTACCTTCCCTCCCCCACCTGGCCAGTGTTCACCCTACCTGCCCTTCCACACCTCGCCAGGTTCACCCTACCTGCCCTCCCACACCTCGCCAGTGTTCACCCTACCTTCCCTTCCACACCTCGCCAGGTTCACCCTACCTGCCCTCCCACACCTCGCCAGTGTTCACCCTACCTGCCCTTCCACACCTCGCCAGTGTTCACCCTACCTTCCCTCCCACACCTCGCCAGTGTTCACCCTACCTTCCCTTCCACACCTCGCCAGGTTCACCCTACCTGCCCTCCCACACCTCGCCAGTGTTCACCCTACCTGCCCTTCCACACCTCGCTAGTGTCCACCCTTCCTGCCCTCCTCCAGCTCGTCAGTGTTAACCCTTACCTCTTCCCTGTTAACCCATTTTCTTACCTCTTTCTCCCCCCATCATCCCACTCCCATTGGTGTCCCACTTCCAGTGGTTGTTACCCTCATTCCCCTCGTCACCTCTTTTGTCAAAAAAATTTATTTCCACTGAAAACTCTAGGTGGAGCACACGAAATATATCCCAATTGACCCAATAGAAATCGGACGTGGTCTCTGTAAATGGTAATATTTCTTGAAGTTTTTAACTTAGGCCAACCCCGGATCAGCCTATGTCCGTCCCATATCCCATACCATTTCCCCTGCAAAGTTGGCTGCTGCTGGCGCCAAGTATCTGGCCTCCAACCTTGGACACACGGACAAACACACATTCTCTCTTAACGATGTAAGTTAGATAGTTTTAATGAGACTCGTGACCTGTGGTTGTGGTTTCTAGCTCTAGAATTTCATCAAAGTCAAATCAAAATGAAGGTTGGATATGTAATATTAATTAGATTTATTTAGAATTATTGTTTGTGAAATAATTCCCATACAAAAAGCTGTTGGTTTATGGTAAATTGTAGCTATAAATTTTTGATCTTGGAGGATGACAGCAGTGTCCAGGAAGGAAATTGTTAGTTATACTTAATTCTGAATTCCAGGAAAGATTGTCTGCTCCGTTATATGCTGCAGGTTAGTTAGATATTCTATATTCTCGACTAAGAAAATATATAATAAATTATAAACACCATATTGTTGGCTTCATCATATTGTCGAAGACACAGATGTCAATTTTGAACATTATAATAGGCTAATATGGCTGCAGAAGTGAACAATCTCCGCACCGTTCAATTTCCACATGAGGAAGTGAGCCCCCTTCAAACACCATAACCCAGAAGCCAACACGACAATGATTACACGACTTATATTAAAATATAAACTAGTTTTATGATATAAAACAAAACAGAAACGATGAGGCATAACTCAAATATCAATTTATTATTGGTTTTCACTCAGAAAACCTATTTCTATCACTATTTAAGAAAAACAACTTGTGTTGATAAAATTAATTTTGTATGTTTTGTATTTCCAGGTGACGGAAACCCGACGAACTTTTAAAGACAGATGAAAATCATAGAAAGTCTTTATTAATATAAAAACTAGGACATAAATAACTTCATATTATTTACTAGTACTAAATAACTTGAAAACCAAATTAACTAAAATAACCAATAAAACTGGGAAGCAATAATGCTCATATCGACCAGGGATAAAGTCGCGACTCAGTTATTATCTGGCTTCCTGGAATGTGATTAAATGTGTATTGTATATAAACAATTAGAGAATAATTTTTTGGTAATGAGTAAATTGTGTGGAAACTTTAATTAAATATCTCGCTCATATATGAATTGTGTAATAAAGCCGGACACAATTCACGTCAGTAAATTATGTTGTCAACTTTTAACTCACATGGTTAATGTTTTAGTAATAGAAACCTACCATTGGTCTCTGACTACTGTTGTTAAACTTGACCAACGTAGTGTAAAGAGTGAACCATAAAGCCCAATATGTCCTCCACAATGTCAGTAGATTTTAACAGAATGCGGTATGAACTAGCTGTGACTAAGGCAGGACTAGACGCGCTAGCAAGTGTGTTTATGTGGTCGTACCGGGGCACCTTCCCAGTAGTGACTTACCTCACTCAGGACTTGGGGTACACCAATGCTCAGTACAGGCGTGTCTTCAATGCTCCCCAGAGGGATAAACTCGAAGCTTCCTCTGACGCGGCAACTTTTGACATCACCCTGTTGTATAAACTCCTGCAACGTGTGTGTGGTCTGGCTGAGATGAATGACCCCACGTGGACCACTCCAGGGCCTCAGGGACCATCACTTGAACACCTCATTTACAAGCTGAAGGAACATCGAAACACGTTGTCCCATGATAATGTGATAACGGAGCAAGACCTGAAGAATAAGCTGACGGATCTCACTGACTTAATGACAAATATGTTGATTAAGGCTGGCAACAAGTGGAGGATAGACCGCCAGGATGTGGACCAGGCGAGCAGAGTTGCCACAGAGTATATTGATGGACTGCGAGCAAAGATCAGAGAGCCGCTGGATCCCTCAGAGGTGGACTATTTAGCTCAGCTCCACCAAGATATTAAGGTGTTCAAAAGCCACATCACAGAAGAGGTTAAGCAGATGAGCAAGCAGGAACTAACGGACGGGTATAAACTGCTGTACCAGATTGTTCCCGCACCCTGGCTCCACCTCAACATTAACTACAACCCAAGTCTTGCTTTTACTCGACTACGACTCCTTGAAGATCCCGTCATAGGGGCAAGACCCTCCCACGCTGCCAAGGGTCAGGATATAAACTATGAAGACATCTTGAGTAAGAGACGAGAGGACGAAAGCGTCCCTCAATGTGTCCTCCTGACGGGGGAAGGTGGTATGGGCAAGACAACTTTACTCAAGCTCATCCTCGAGAAGTGGGTAAAGGACCCTGCTACCATATGTCACCTGGGCACTGTGGACCTCGTTTTCTATGTACAGTGCAGGGACCTCACATCTTAATACCTTCGATGATCTCCTCCGCCAGTTGCTGCCTCAAACACTTAGTGATTCTGACGCTGACTTCCAGCTGTTTAAGGAGATAATCTTGAACTTAAATATATTAGTCCTGATTGACGGCTACGACGAGGTCAACGACCATTCAGGAAGGCTGGTGAAGGAGCTGTTGCACCTGCCTGGCAAGGATGTGAGGTTGGTGATAACCACACGGCCGGGGTGGGACCAACAACTGTCACAGCTCGTCCCACACACCAGACCTCGCTGCAACATCCTCGTCTTGGGCATCACTCCAGAACGTCGCGTGCAGTTCGCCAAGAGAACCATCAAGGTGCTGGTGGAGGAAGAGAGCCAACGGAGTGTCATCATAAGGAGGTTTACCCAGCAGCTGGAGCAGATGAGTGAGTTCCTGGGTGAGTACCTCAACACTCCACTCACCTTGACCTTGTTGGCGCTGCTGTGTGTCGAGGCTCCAGAAGAATTTAACAACCTCACCACAAACACTCAAGTCTACGAGAAGATTCATGACTTCATAACCAGTAAACTGGTGTCCAGACTCACAGACAAAAATGTTACTCACTCTAAAGGAAAATGTGACCAGTTTCTGTTGTTCTTTGAAGAGATTAGTTTAAGAGGGATCCAGAGGCAGGAGTACGACCTTCGGCCGAAGACGGAAGCGGAGATTAGGGAGAAGTGTGACACTCTGGGACTGCCGCAGGAGGAGGTCTTGTCCAACTATTTCACAAGAACCAGCTACCGTCGGGGCCTCAATGTGGTGTGGGTGTTTGGCTATTTTCACGCCAGGTACCAGGAGTATTGTGCCAGCAGGGGGCTGGTCGCTCTCTTGTTGAAGGCTGAGCAAGAACGAGGTGATCCAGCATCACACCGTGTGTCAGGGGAAAGCTCTATAATCATTGACCTCTTGGTGGATGTTGTACGTAAGGGAAAACGCTCCTTGGGAGATCACCTGAGAGAGTCAAAGTTTAATATTAGCGACGTGCAACAAGAGTTTAGGAAGTGCCCCAGATGGTGGCACTTTTTAGTCAGCACTACCGGGGTGCTGTGTGCCCGGAGAGTAGAGGACAGGTTCATTACTCACATAATTGACCTGTGCGAGATGGTTACACATGAGCCTGACGATCTGTTGAAGCATGTAGCAGAGTCCCGCGGGAGTGAGCACGTCATCCAAGCCGTGTGTGAGAAGCTGCGTACAGAACAAGAGTGGAGAATAGTGAATGTTGACTCGTGGGTTGTCCTGCCGCTTGTTCTTAAGAAGGTGACACCTAAGAAAATTTACCTAATCATATACTTTCCATTCCAACTAAAGCAGTGTCTGTCTACACTGTCAGTGCTGGCAAAAATGAAGGTAACCATATCCTTAGATCTTTACGATAGTTTAGACAGCAAAGAGATTAGTGTAATAACAAAACATTATTTGAAGAAGCTGACAGCCCCCGGCAGTAAGTGTACCTTAGAGGAGTTTGCTGGTGACTTGTCTGAGGCAGCCATACCCCTCCTGCCTCCCACCCTCAAGAGCCTCCGCCTGCGCCTCACACTACAGCAACTGACCGTCCTCATCCGTCACCTGCCTCACCTTCCTCACCTGCAGCGTCTTGGTAAATATTCATATTTTCCACCATAATTTTTAGGGTTATTTATTAATACCAAAATTACGCAAAGGGCTTCATTCGTCATGTTTAATATAGTAATTCAGATTTACATTGTTTACATATATGTTTACAACCTTATAGACGAAAGATTCCTTATATTGTTTACAAACATAACACCATAAGGGAGACAAACACCTTATATAGTTTACAAATATATTCATCTTATGGACGACAAACACCTTATATTGTTTACAAATATAGTCACCTTAAGAGCGACAAACACCTTATATTGTTTACAAATATAGTCACCTTAAGAGCGACAAACACCTGATATTGTTTACAAATATAGTCACCTAAAGAGCGACAAACACCTTATATTGTTTCAAATTTAGTCACCTTAAGAGCGACAAACACCTTACATTGTTTACAAATATAGTCACCTTAAGGGCGACAAACACCTTATATTGTTTACAAATATAGTCACCTTAAGGGTGACAAACCTTCTACTTTGATTACAAATATAGACTTATTAAGGGCGACTACTCCATGAATAATAAATTTTCGAAACATTCCGCTGCTGTATATATTCTTGTGCATAAATAATTTCATGAAGTATTTAGCGACGCCATACTTTTGGTTCAGATGACTTACCACTTTGACTTTGACTCGTGTTACAGATCTCCTTTCACTGTGACCTAATTCCTGTTCAGGATGACCTTTCACTGTGACCTAATTCCTGTTCAGGATGACCTTTCACTGTGACCTAATTCCTGTTCAGGATGACCTTTCACTGTGACCTAATTCCTGTTCAGGATGACCTTTCACTGTGACCTAATTCCTGTTCAAGATGACCTTTCACTGTGACCTAATTCCTGTTCAGGATGACCTTTCACTGTGACCTAATTCCTGTTCAGGATGACCTTTCACTGTGACCTAATTCCTGTTCAGGATGACCTTTCACTGTGACCTAATTCCTGTTCAGGATGACCTTTCACTGTGACCTAATTCCTGTCCAAGATGACCTTTCACTGTGACCTAATTCCTGTTTAAGATGACCTTTCACTGTGACCTAATTCCTGTTTAAGATGACCTTTCACTGTGACCTAATTCCTGTTTAAGATGACCTTTCACTGTGACCTTGATCCCTTGGTTAATTAGACCTTCTGTAACTTTGATAATTAATTCAGGTGACCCATCTATCCCTGTGACCTTGATACTTGGTCCAGATGACCTTTCACTGTGACCTTGACTTAGTTTATATGACCTTCTAATGAGACCTTGACCATTGATAAAGATGACCATGACTGTGACCTTGACCATGACACAGATGACCTTGACCATTGATACAGATAAACTTGACAATTGATACAGGTAACCTTGACTGTGACCTTGACAATTGATACAGATAACCTTGACTGTGACCTTGACAATTGATACAGATGACCTTGACTGTGACCATTGATACAGATGACCTTGACCGTGGCTTTTAAAAGCTATTAATACATAGTTTAGATACTATAAATACTGTCTAAAATACGGACTTGTCATCAGGTAATAAACCCAGCAGTAAGGTGAGTGGATGGCTCAGTATGTCTTGTTATATCTTAGAACATACCAGTAACGACAGTGACTGTATCTCAGTGTATGTCTTCAGACATTGACCTGGACGACACGAGCTACGTGGACCCGGACACCCTGGACGCCACGGGCTACGTGGACCCAGACACCCTGGACACTCTGCCGTGCCAGGGAAGGGAGCTCGACCTGACCATCAGGCGGCGCCTCACTGATGACGGCCCCGCCATAGACTGGTGCTGCCACCTGGTGGCTCAGCTGTGTCCTCCCTCAAGAGGACGGTATAGTCGCCTGTACTTCCCTAACACGCGTCTCACCAGTACGTATTGACTACATTTTAACACGTAACTCAGTTGTTTAATTCACAGTGCTTCCAGTAGTTTCAAAAATATTTTTGCATTAAAAGTCATGAATTAGAGAACTTATAATGCTTCTTGAGTAACTTTGAGCACCGTTTAGCGACCAAGAATATTCATTAAGCAAGCTTCACTGCTTATAAGATAACACTGATCAATATTTAGCCCAACATTGTCTTGCTTAATACAAGCTAGATTTACTTGATATAAGTTTTCTTTGGCATGAGTGTGTGACATAGACAGGTGTGGGTGGGGAGAGTAGCCAGGTGTGGGCTTTAGTGTTCCCTCTCATGTGCAGGTGTGGGTCGGGAGAGTAGCCAGGTGTGGGCTTTAATGTTCCCTCTCATGTGCAGGTGTGGGTCGGGAGAGTAGCCAGGTGTGGGCTTCCGTGTTCCCTCTCATGTGCAAGTGTTAGGTGGAGAGTTACCAGGTGTATGCTTCAGTTTTCCCTCTCATCTGCAGGTGTGGGTGGGTAAAGTAGTCAGGTGTGAAGGAGACAGGTGTTGGTTTACTGTTCCGTCTTATCTACAAGTGGGCGCTGGCAGTGGTCCCAGTTGTAGAATTCAGTATTTACTCTGAGATGCAGGTTTGGATGAGGAGAATATGCTGGTGTGGCGCTTCTTCTGCAGGTGTGGGTAGGGAGAGTAGCCAGGTGTGGGCTTCCGTGTTCCCTCTCATCTACAGGTGTGGGTCGGGAGAGTAGCCAGGTGTGACAACGTTTGTTTTCATGCATTAGCTACGTTATTGTGTGGTTGTAAATAAGTTGCCACAACTTACTGCACAACTTTGGCTAAACAATTTTGAGACCGTGTCGCAACCTTAAATGTTGCATAAAAATCGTTTTCCTGATTGATGGAATATATTTAAAAAATTAGAAATATATTAAAAATATATTTCTACATATTCTAGAAATAAAATTGAAGCATAATAAAAGGTAGTTTAAAAATATTTTATTCATTACTTTCACTTAATGGAGAATCCATGGTAGTGGTGGTGGAATTGTTGCTGGGTTGTGGTTGGTGGCAGTGGTGGTAGGTTGTGATTGGTGGCAGTGGTGGATGATGTTTATTGTTGGTGGTAGTGGTTGGTTCTAGTGGTGGTTAATAGTTGTGGTTGGTGGTGGTGGTGGTTGATTGCTGTGGTTGGTAATTGTGGTGGCTGATGGTTGTGATTAGTGATAGTGGTGGTTATTATTAATGGTGGTTGAGGTTGTGGTGGTTTATGGTATCTGGCTCTGCTCCACAACCCTCCTCCACATCTGCACCACTACCCTCCTCCACCTCTGCACCACTACCCTCCTCCTCTGCACCACTACCCTCCTCCACCTCTGCACCACTACCCTCCTCCTCTGCACCACTACCCTCCTCCTCCTCTGCTCCACTACCCTCCTCCACCTCTGCACCACTACCCTCCTCCTCTGCACCACTACCCTCCTCCACCTCTGCTCCACTACCCTCCTCCACCTCTGCACCACTACCCTCCTCCTCCTCTGCACTACTACCCTCCTCTGCAGCACCACTACCCACCTCCTCTGAACCATTACCCTCCTCCTCTGCTCCACTACCCTCCTTCTCCTCTGCACCACTACCCTCCTCCTCCTCCTCTGCACCACTTCCTTCCTCCTTTGCAACACTACCCTCCTCCTCCTCTGCACCACTACCCCCTCCTCGGCACCACTAGCCTCCTCCTCTGCACCACTTCCTTCCTCCTCGGCACCACTACCCTCCTCTAACTCCTCCTCCTCTGCACCACTACCCTCCCTCTCCTCCTCCTTTGCACCACTACCCACCTCCTCTGCACCACTACCCTCCTCCTCTGCACCACTACCCTCCTCCTATGCACCACTACCCTCCTCCTCCTCCTCTGCACCACTACCCTCCTCCTATTCTGCACCACTACCCTCCTCCTCCTCTGCACCACTATCCTCCTCTAACTCCTCCTCCTCTGCACCACTACCCTCCCTCTCCTCCTCCTCTGCATTACTACCCTCCTCCTCTGCACCACTACCCTCCTCCTCTGCACCACTACCCTCCTATTCTGCACCACTACCCTCCTCCTCCTCTGCACCACTATCCTCCTCCTCATCAGCACCACTTCCCTCCCCCTCTGCACCACTACCCTCCTCCTCTGCACAATACCCTCCACGTCCTCTGCACCACAACCCCCGTCCTCTGCACCACTATCCTCCTCCTCCTCCTCTGCACCACTACCCTCCTCCTCCTCCTCTGCACCACTACCCTCCTCCTCCTCCTCTGCACCACTACTCTCCTCATTCTCTGCACCACTACCCCCCACCTCCTCTTCTGCACCACTACGCTATTCCTTCTCTTCACCACTATCCTCCTCCTCTGCAACAATATTCTCTTCATTCTTTGCACCACTACCCTCCTCCTCCTCTGCACTACTACCCTCCTCCCCTGAACCACTACCCTCCTCTGCACCACTACCCTCCTCCTCTGCACCCCTACCCTCCTCCTCAGCACCACTAGCCTCCTCCTCCTCTGGACCTCTACTCTCCTCCTCCTCTGTACCACTACCCTCCCCCTCCTTTGCACCACTACCCTCCCCCTCCTCTGCAACACAACCTTCCTCCTCTGCACCACTAATCTCCTCTTTCTCCTCTGCACCAATACCCTCCACCTCCTCTGCACCACTACAATCCTCCTCCTCTGCAATACTACCCTCCTCCTCTGCACCACTACACTCCTCTTTCTCTGCACCAC
This sequence comes from Procambarus clarkii, assembly GCF_040958095.1. Taxonomy (NCBI): domain Eukaryota; kingdom Metazoa; phylum Arthropoda; class Malacostraca; order Decapoda; family Cambaridae; genus Procambarus; species Procambarus clarkii. The sequence continues at coordinate 35,772,696 of NC_091195.1, forward strand.
TACCCTTCTCCTCTGCACCACTACCCTCCTCCTCTGCACCACTACCCTAATCCTCTGCACCACAACCCTCCTCCTCCTCTGCACCACTACCCTCCTTCTCTGCACCACTACCCTCCTCCTCCTCTGCACAACTACCCTCCTCCTCTGCACCACTACCCTCATCCTCCTCTGATCCACTACCCTCCTCCTCCTCTGCACCACTACCCTCCTCCCCCTCTGAACCACTACCCTCCTCCTCCTCAGCCCCACAACCCTCCTCCTCCTCCTCTGCACCACTACCCTCCTCCTCTGCACCACTACCCTCATCCTCCTCTGCACCACTACCATCCTCCTCCTCTGCACCACTACCCTCATCTTGCTCTACACCACTATCCTCCTCTTCCTCTGCACCACTACCCTCCCCTACTCCTCTGCACCACTACCTTCCTCCTCTGTTCCACTACCTTCCTCCTCCTCTGCACCACTACCCTCCTTCTCCTCTGCACCACAACCCTCCTCCTCCTCCTCCTCCTCCTCTGCACCACTACCCTTTTCCTCTGCACCACTACCCACCTCGTCCTCTGCACCACTATCATCCTCTTCTGTTCCACTACCCTCCTCATCCTCTTAACCACTACCTTCCTCCTCTGCACCACTACCCTCTTCCTCCTCTGCACCATTACCCTCCTTCTCTTCACCACTACCCTCCCCCTACTCTGCACCACTACCCTCCCCTTACTCTGCACCACTACCCTCCTCTTCCTCTTCACCACTAACCTCCTCCTCCTCTGCACCACTACCCTTCTCCTCCTCTGCATCACTACCCTCCCCCTCCTCTGCATCACTACCCTCCTCCTTCTGTGCACCACTACCCTCCACCTCCTCTGCACCACTATCCTCCTCCTCCTCCTCTGCACCACTACCCTCCTCCTCCTCTGCACCACTACCCTCTTCCTCCTCTGCACCACTACCCTCCACCTCCTCTGCACCACTACCCTCCTCCTCCTCCTCTGCACCACTACCCTCCTCCTCTGCACCACTACCCTTCTCTTCCTCTGCATCACTACCCTCCTCCTCCTGTGCACCATTACCCTCCTCCTGCTCTGTACTACTATCCTCCTCCTCCTCCTCTGCACCACTACCCTCCTCCTCCTCTGCACCACTACCCTCTTCCTCCTCCTCTGTACCACTACTCTCATCCTCCTCTGCACCACTGCCCTCCTCCTCCTCTGCACCACTACCCTCCTCCTCCTCTGCACCACTACCCTCATCCTCCTCCTCTGTACCACTACTCTCATCCTCCTCTGCACCACTGCCCTCCTCCTCCTCTGCACCACTACCCTCCTCCTCTGCACCACTACCCTCCATCTCCTCTGCACCACTACCCTCCTCCTCCTCCTCCTTAAGAGATGGGTGTGAGGAGTAGCCAGGTGTGGGTTTCAGTGTTCCCTTTCATCTGCAGGTGTAGGTGGGGAGAGTTGCCAGGTGTGGGCTTCAGAGTTCCCTCTCATCTGCAGGTGTAGGTGGGGAGAGTAGCCAGGTGTGGGCTTCAATCTTCCTCTCATCTGCAGGTGTGGGTGTGGAGAGTTGCCAGGTTTGAGCTTCAATGTTCCCTCTCATCTGTAGGTTTGGATGGGGAGAGTTGCCAGGTGTGGGCTTCAGTGTTCCCTCTCATCTACAGGTGTGGGTGTGGAGAGTTGCCAGGTGTGGGCTTCAATGTTCCCTCTCATCTACAGGTGTGGGTGGTAAGAGACTCCTGCGAGGGCTTCACCGGAGGGGCGTCACAGGCCGTGAACTTAAGATTGACCTTGCGATTTCGATGATGTTTAACGGGAACAATAAGTGCCTCCAAGAGCTCGGTGCGTCGCTTAACAATTTTAATAATGTTTGTATATGGTAGATTGTTGAGACCTGCCTCAAGAGACCAATAATGTACAAGGACACATCTACGAGGAGCTGGTTGTTGAGACCAGCCTCACGAGACCAATAATGTACAAGGACACATCTACGAGGAGCTGGTTGTTGAGACCTGCCTCACGAGACCAATAATATACAAGGACACATCTACGAGGAGCTGGTTGTTGAGACCAGCCTCACGAGACCAATAATGTACAAGGAAACATCTACGAGGAGCTGGTTGTTGCTGAGAATTTTGGTATGCTGGTGGTATGAATGAGTTTTAGTATGCTGGAGGTATGAATGAGTTTTAGTATGCTGGAGGTATGAATGAGTTTTAGTATGCTGGAGGTATGAATGAGTTTTAGTATGCTGGAGGTATGAATGAGTTTTAGTATGCTGGAGGTATGAATGAGTTTTAGTATGCTGGTGGTATGAATGAGTTTTAGTATGCTGGTGGTATGAATGAGTTTTAGTATGCTGGTGGTATGAATGAGTTTTAGTATGCTGGAGGTATGAATGAGTTTTAGTGTGCTGGAGGTATGAATGAGTTTTAGTATGCTGGAGGTATGAATGAGTTTTGGTATGCTGGAGGTATGAATGAGTTTTAGTATGCTGGAGGTATGAATGAGTTTTGGTATGCTGGTGGTATGAATGAGTTTTAGTATGCTGGTGGTATGAATGAGTTTTGGCATGCTGGTGGTATGAATGAGTTTTAGTATGCTGGAGGTATGAATGAGTTTTAGTATGCTGGTGGTATGAATGAGTTTTAGTATGCTGGTGGTATGAATTAGTATTAGAATGTTAGTAGGATGAATGAATTTTGGTATGCTGATGGAATGATTGAGTTTTTGTATGCATTGTATGAATGTATTTTAGTATGCTGGAGGTATAAATAAGCATTTGTATGCAGATTTTATTAATACGTTCAGAAATGCATATTGCATGAATAACTGATTTTGATATACTGATTTTATGAATAAGTTTTGGCATGTAATTTATATATTGGCATTTTCTACACTTTATATCGATATGATTTTCTTTACTATTGTTTATTGGATCAATATTATTAGTTTTAGCTGTTTATTTTTAAGGGATTTTAGTTATTTTGACATTTTAGGAATTTTAGGCATTGAGAATTTGTCTTACTTTTAGTCTGTCTTAACCTTATTATCCTCAAGATCAAGCAGGAGCATATATACACCTGTGTTATTGTAGGTTGCTTAATGTACAACTTAATACAGTAAGTTGCCTACTGTAACTTACAATAATGCATTAAGCAGTTTATTGTATATGTACTTTAATATTATCAGTATCCGATTGTAAACTTGTTCTACTACAGTAGCTAGCCTTTTTAGGAACTTTCTTTATTACAGCAAGTAGCGTACTGTACAAGTACTTTAATATAGTATGCAGTATACTGTTCAAGTTGTTTAATACAGTAAGTGTCCTTCTGCTCACTTAAATGTACAATTTCTTTAGTAAAGAAACTACCAAGAATCTGCCTTTAAAGGAGAAATTGAGTATAACCTTGGATTGTCAATGAGAAGTCTGAGAGCAATAGTACACCAAGAACTTCAACAAAATCTTGTAGATCTGAAGCAAAGTGAAATCGACACCAGTAATTCCATCTATCATCATACTATCATGCAAGAGGAGCCACACATCTATGGTTCATCCAATAAAATCAGCAGACATCTAGATGTTACTACTGCTCGGTTTAGACTCGATTATAAGTATCTCTGGGAACACTCATTATCTGCTGATGTAGACCTGACCAAATGTAAACTGTGTCAATAAAATTATTCGCACACCCTCCGTCACTATGTGATGGAGTGCGAAAAGATACGTGAATTCAGAGACAATTCTATAAAAATGTTCTAAAGATGAGTAAATGTTTCATTCAAAATAATCTGCTGCCAGAGATTTTGGCCAAATATCCCCAGTTTGCTAACTGTAGGTAGTAACTAAGAGTTATTGTAACCTATCCACCGGTGCCCACTGGATGGGGGGCGGTGTGCAGGACAAACATATCAATTGTGACACTAGCTCTCCACATATGTCAGTTGCTTAAGTTAGAAACTGTACTTGTGGTCGATCTCGAACCCATTGTTGATGTGACGACTTATACTGAATTTTGTAACTAGCTCATCAAGATTGTAACTTGCTTAGCTAAATGAATTGTGGGGTTCAGTCCCTGAGCCCATTATGTGCCTCTGTAACCCTTTCCACTACCGCCCACAAGATGGGTATGGGGTGCATAATAATTGAACTAAACTGTACACCTCCTTTGATACTGTAAGTAGTACTGTACTACGCTTTTAATAGTTCAGTACTGCAAGTATTAAAGTAAATACATGCATTATCGGAAATAAAGTAACATATAAGTTTAAACAATATAAACACTTTTATTTTCACTCATTCTCTGAGGCCTATTATTTGGAGGTATTAACTTGCTAGTGGTATATGATATGACTTTTTCAACAGAAACAGTAAGACAAATCCGAGTGGTAAACGTTGTCAATGGTCCTCAGGACTCTGGCCTGAGACCTGTCTTGTTTACCGTATATATAAACCATGTTGATACAACACTCAAGTGCAACATTACCATAGTTGTCAATGGTCCTCAGGACTCTGGCCTGAGACCTGTCTTGTTTACCGTATATATAAACCATGTTGATACAACACTCAAGTGCAACATTACCTAGTTTCCGATGATACAAAAATGTTGATAGAAATAAATTAAGAAAAACTTAAAATCGTTGCAAGATAACTTAGGCTTTTAAAATTTAACAAAAGATTTGCATATGATGATCGATACTGTCTATGCAAAGTTTAATATTACTTTGACTTTTCTTTAAGTGACTGGAGAGGAAAGTCTTATTTAAAAAAAAAATCATTGAAGATGACCTAACTAGTTACATCTGAGGGTATAAGACTCAGTGATTGTGACAACCTTTCCTGACATTTTCCTGTCATAGACACCGTCACTATACCTCACTGTCGAACTGTTGCTGCTGACAGTGAGAACAGTACCCAACCTTATAACATTTAAACTGGGAAAAAGTCACCATTGCTGACCTGGAAAAACTTCGAGTGTCTGTTTAACAGAAAATTTTATAATATTCATATATCAATCATTGTTTAAATATTAATATGAAATTACGCAATTCACGTTAAAATTGGTGATAGTTGAATAGCTTTGTTAGTGTAACGCATGTCGGCCTGGTTGAGCGGTGCTATGGGCGCTTCGTAGGGCATGTGAAGTGATTGGGTTATGGGGTGTGGGGGGGGGGGATACAAGTGCGCCTCAATATGGGAGAGCAGATGTCTGGCGTGTGTAGGAAGGGCTCGGGTTGGTTCCCCCAGCGGGAGGAAGATACGCCATTGGCGGTCTTTGATTGGATATACACACAGCGAGCAAGCTGCAGCCGGCTAGACAGCCTGTCATCCAGTTAGACAGCCAGTCAAGCCAGCCAGTTAGACAGCCAGTCAAGCCAGCCAGTTAGACAGCCAGCCAGCCAGTTAGACAGAGACAGACACAGAGAGAGAGAGAGAGAGAGACAGACACACACACAGAGAGAGAGAGAGAGAGAGAGAGAGAGAGAGAGAGAGAGAGAGAGAGAGAGAGAGAGAGAGAGAGAGAGAGAGAGACAGAGAGAGAGAGACAGAGAGAGAGAGAGAGAGAGAGAGAGAGAGAGAGAGAGAGAGAGAGAGAGAGAGAGAGAGACAGACAGACAGACAGACAGACAGACAGACAGACAGACAGACAGACAGACACACACACACACACACACACACACACACACACACACACACACACACACACACCAGTTGGGGCCGGTGGCTGAGCGGACAGCACACTGGACTTGTGATCCTGTGGTCCTGGGTTCGATCCCAGGCGCCGGCGAGAAACAATGGGCAGAGTTTCTTTCACCCTATGCCCCTGTTACCTAGCAGTAAAATAGGTACCTGGGTGTTAGTCAGCTGTCACGGGCAGCTTCCTGGGGGTGGAGGCCTGGTCGAGGACCGGGCCGCGGGGACACTAAAAGCCCCGAAATCATCTCAAGATAACCTCAAGATAACATCATTGCAACTTTCAACACAAATCTTCAGTGTAATATCTATCAAAACCGTTTCAGTTACTGTTTTTTTCCGTCTGTCATGTCAGTGTTAGTTAAGGAAGAGGAGAGAGAATCCTTCTGTATAAATAGAAGAAGTTTGCCTGGTTGGAATTGTCACATTAAAGCATTCCAAATTTCATATATCATTGGGATACTCTGTGGCAAGATGCTGGGTGTCCCAGAGATGGCTGGGATACCCTGTGGCAAGATGCTGGGTGTTCCAGAGATGGCTGGGATACTCTGTGGCAAGATGCTGAGTGTCCCAGAGATGGCTGGGATACCCTGTGGCAAGATGCTGGGTGTCCCAGAGATGGCTGGGATACTCTGTGGCAAGATGCTGGGTGTTCCAGAGATGGCTGGGATACTCTGTGGCAAGATGCTGGGTGTCCCAGAGATGGCTGGGATACTCTGTGGCAAGATGCTGGGTGTCCCAGAGATGGCTGGGATACCCTGTGGCAAGATGCTGGGTGCCCCAGAGATGGCTGGGATACCCTGTGGCAAGATGCTGGGTGTCCCAGAGATGGCTGGGATACTCTGTGGCAAGACGCTGGGTGTCCCAGAGATGGCTGGGATACCCTGTGGCAAGATGCTGGGTGCCCCAGAGATGGCTGGGATACCCTGTGGCAAGATGCTGGGTGCCCCAGAGATAGCTGGGATACTCTGTGGCAAGATGCTGGGTGTCACAGAGATGGCTGGGATACCCTGTGGCAAGATGCTGGGTGTCCCAGAGATGGCTGGGATACTCTGTGGCAAGATGCTGGGGGTGCCCCAGAGATGGCTGGATACCCTGTGGCAAGATGCTGGGTGTCCCAGGGATGGCTGGGATACTCTGTGGCAAGATCCTGGGTGTCCCAGAGATGGCTGGGATACCCTGTGGCAAGATGCTGGGTGTCCCAGAGATGGCTGGGATACTCTGTGGCAAGATCCTGGGTGTCCCAGAGATGGCTGGGATACCCTGTGGCAAGATGCTGGGTGTCCCAGAGATGGCTGGGATACCCTGTGGCAAGATGCTGGGTGTCCCAGAGATGGCTGGGATACTCTGTGGCAAGATGCTGGGTGTCCCAGAGATGGCTGGGATACCCTGAGGCAAGATGCTGGGTGTCCCAGAGATGGCTGCCTGTCCCAGACCAGACCAAGAACTAGTGCTCTGACCATCATACTATTAACAGGATTAAAGACAAAACAAATATTATATAATCAAAGGATTTGTGATTGCCTTCAAAGACAAAAAGTTTTATGAATTTTAGGATGAAATTATAAAATTATGAGAGTAAGGAACGTCACGGAAGATTCCTCTGGGCCTGTATTACATGTAATACTTTCAGAGATAAGTATTCAACACTATACAGCAGTGCTGTATACAGGACACGAGACTGAACCTGATCTTAGTACAGTTCTCTGTGACATCTGTTTATATTTGGCCACTGATGTTTTAAAATTGAAATAAATTGATTTCTAAATTTATTTCTTAATTTGAAATTAAAATAAATTTATTGAGATATAATTAATACACAAAGAGTTGTAGCAGTTCAAACTATTCTCACACTGTTCAGTCCAACGTGTACATATTTACCTGAATTTACCTGAAGGCCACTATCTCTCGAGTGTCCTCGACGAACCCGGCTTGTCAAAAGTCACGCCATTTGTTCTGATGATTTTATCTATTTAGATCTTAAATTGTTGCAGTCTTTTGACATTTACGGCTTCGGCGGGTAGGCAGTTCCATGGGTTTATACTAAAAGCATCACCTATTTTCTGTCCTACATTGTGTCTTGTTGAGCTTAAAACCGTTGGTACTTGTTTGTGATACATCTGACCTTTTGAAGAAGTGGTCTGGATCTACAAATTCTTCAATATTTTAAGTTTGGTTGAGATCAGCCTTGTTATGTCTGGTTTGCAGTGTTGTTAGCCCTGTAAACCCTCAACTATTCCTCGTACGGGAACCCACTTAGTTCATGAATGATTTTTCTGGCCAGGTGTTGAACTCTTAAGCAGATGTGCCTCTCTGAAGCTGAGGTCTCCATGCTTGGCTACAATAATACAAGCACCTGACTGACGTCAAGCGGCTGACTATTCCTAGGATGTGGATGGCTTCTTTTACTGCAGCTCCCACTTGTTGACCAACTTTTACTGCAGCTCCCACTTGTTGACCAACTTTTACTGCAGCTCCCACTTGTTGACCAACTTTTACTGCAGCTCCCACTTGTTGACCAACTTTTACTGATTTGTGGATTCTGACTCCAAGGTCCTTCTTCATCAACCTCCTGCAAGGTAAGGCTTTTGATTTGATAGTTATGGTGTGCAATGTTATGCTCCACATGCAAGGTCTTTACATTTTTCGGTATTAAAGAGCATCTGCCAATCTTCCGACACTTATGGAGTTCATGCAGCTCGCTTTGTAAGGCCTCAATATTATGGTCACTCCTTACTTTACCATAAATCTAAGCGTCATCTGCAATTTTGATGATATGGTTTGTAATATTTTATTCCATGTCATTGATATATATGACAAATAGGGATGGCCCCAAAATGGACCCGTGCGGTACTTCGCTCACCACATTTTTCCAGCCATAGTTATTTCCGTTTAGGACGACTCTACTTTCTTTGTTATAATCATTATTTGATCCATTCTAGTGTTCTACCATATGTTCCATGTGCTTGTACTTTCCATGTCAGTCTTTCATATGGCACCTTATCAAAAGCTTCAACAAAGACCATGTATACTACATGTACTGAAAGTCCTTGTCTGAATAGCTAGTTACCATCCCCTAAAATTTGAGCAGGTTTGTAAGGCATCATTTATTTTTAAGAAGGCCATTGTTGTGACCCAAACTGTAGGAGTGAATAAATTAGAAAATCTCTCTCAGAGTATGGGACAAGGGAAGTGTGTGTGTGTGTGTGTGTGTGTGTGTGTGTGTGTGTGTGTGTGTGTGTGTGTGTGTGTGTGTGTGTGTGTGTGTGTGTGTGTGTGTGTGTGTGTGTGTGTGCGCGCGCGCGCGTGTGTGTGTGTGTGTGTGTGTGTGTGTGTGTGTGTGTGTGTGTGTGTGTGTGTGTGTGTGTGTGTGTGTGGAAGCAAGCTTGTGGAGACATTTGGGATGCCAGAATGTCGGTACCGTCTAAGAATCATCCGCCAGTTATGGCTGCTATAAGGAAGGCGGTACTTCAAGGACACAGGGTGGCCGGAAACGCATAAGGGCTGTTTGTGTGGAGGACCAGAGGACATATGTGGATTTGAGAGTTGACTTTTGGCTGGAGGAAGTGACGGAAGGTAGTTCTGTCCTACACATGTAATGTAGCCACCATAGCTGGCGGCTACACTACTGGCTAAAAAGCCTTTCCCCAGTATTTACAGCTTAATGGATTTGTGTGTTATGTAACTTGAAATTTATCGTGTACTAATACTATTTTTCAACAAATAATAAAGAATATATATATATATATACACATTGTCGGGGTTCCCTCTTCCTTACTATATCACAGTGTACACAAGGTCACTCACCGTAGCCCTGCGGGTCTTCATTCAATCCTTGCGGCACTGTACGTCCGGATAGTCTACCAGTTGATCCCCGGCCAGCCTCTTTAGCCAGAGATGAGTGAGAACACAGTTTGCACTTTCAACTGTGTGCCCGCCCCGACAAGGGCTCTACTACTAACCACAAGGTCACCAACTGGTGTTTCCCGTGTCCAGTAACACATCAGTGGAATTGTGGTAACAGTGGCAAGAGCACACTCAATAGATCTGATATCAGGCAGGTATTTATTTCTGTCACTCTATCTCCTCTCAAGTATTATACAGCCACAAGAAATATGGAAGGGATGATACAAACGCCAAGGTATTTTGTATTTTACTTAAAACTCAAGGTATCATATTCTTATATCAACAAGCAAACAGCAAATACGTGCAAAAGTCGCTCGCTCTCCACATATAATCAGGAACACACCAAGATGGCAATGCTCCCCCTCACGTCAACGTCAAAATCAGCTGGGCGACCCCCCCTCACTGCCTGATCTCTTACTGCACTTGTTTGTTGGCGTTAGGTGCCTGTTTCTTTAAATTCTCAAGAATCACTAAAGGTTCACACAACACAATATTTGCGACAATGACAATGGAACGCAAATGAGTCACTGCACTGATCTTGAGCTCAATCAAACATTTCTATATTAATGAACATAATAATTCACTATCATGGCGTAACACACTTTACTTCATATAAATAACGAATGCAACAAGATATAATACTGGAGCTCTCAGTAATTCCTTTCGTATGTGAATGTTCAATTGATCACTGCACACATGAAAAATTATTCAACACACAAGCATGTATATATATAGATAAATCATAGATATCAATAATAGTAATAATATAAATACTGGGCACATAGCCTAACACCAATAACTGGTAAACTTATATATATATATATTCTCTCTCTAAGTTATCATAGTAAAGTCACATGAAAGAAATTATCGACACAATAAATTCTTCAGTAATTCCAGGTGCCTGCACACACCACATATATATAAATATCGTGAGAGCTTTGTGCAGCCTCACTCTACACTACTGTACCTTACTGTGACATAGACCTAGGTGAGACTTGCTCACGACATGAAAGATACTCTGGCTAAATATATAGCTGACTAAAGGGGAATTGAGAGGGAAACTAGAATCACCTACTTCCACCTATCCTCTGGTGAGAGTTGAGTTGTAGCTCCTGGTCCAGGCTCTCGCCTCGTGTAGGGAACGCCCCCACACACACCCTGTCGTGTCCTCCAGGAACCCAATCAACGTCCCAAAATAAATGCGTGTCAGGGGACATATTTTCCCTGCTCTCTCGTGCACTGAATTGAGTACGAAATTGCATAGTGCACCGGTGATGTGCACCGTGATTCAACTTTCTGTATATAACTTTTCCACAGTCGTGTTGGGTGTCGTTGGACAGCCCGTGACATTTGCTAGCCATTGGTGTCATTCTGATCGCTGCATCAGGTCTGTGAAGGAAATTACAGGAGGGAGTTGATTTCAGGGAATTTTGTACAAGTCAAGTGTAGAGAGGGAGGTATGGGGGGTTAACGGCCGTAGACCACCCCCCCTATCACGTGTCCACCTCGTGCGTGAGTGGGGGTGGCGTCATGGAGCAGGTGCGCGATTGGCTGAGGGCCTGGGCCTCAGAAATGCTGGACCGTGATTGGCCAAGACGCTGAGGGGTACTGCATGGTACCCCAGGCGTGGTATTGGCGGGAAACGACATTCTTACCTTGGACGTTGTACCCTGTCGACGTATTTCCCGTGCTAGGCCAAGCATCGGGAAATATCCGCCTGCAACGTTGCTAAAGTCACGCCAACATCTTGCTATCTTTCCGTGTACCGTGCGTAAGAATCCGGTAAGCGGAGAGAGGCCTGTATCGAGCCGTGTGAACTTGTCATCTAGCCGCGTAATTGTGGGACGCCATCTTAGAGGAACTGGACTGAGAGTGAGGCGTTAATTATCGGGCTATAAAAGCGACATCCGCCGTCGATCGTATCTGTGCTTGAAGATACTGCTGTGAGACGTGCTAGAAAGGGTTTCAGTGAGAGAGAGAAACCTTAAATGTTATAATTCTGAGGAACAGTGAAGGACTCCATCTCGTGTACCGTCGTAACACCGTGTACCGTCGTATCCTGGGGTACCGTGCCAAGTGGAAGGGCGTGGTACCGCATCCCTGCTGTTGTGTGCAACTCTGGCTTGCCTGAGCCGGTGTATCTGCGCCACCCTGGTCTCTGTGTGTGTGTAGAGCTAACACCCCGTGGTCTGGGACCCTGTGCTCCACCTTGACCACGTGTAGGAAGTGAGGACGCCTACGTCATCATCCAGCAGCAGCAGTGGGAGTGTGATTGACGTGTATGTGTGAGTGAAAGAGGGGCCCCACATCATTAATGTAAGTACACTGTTTCCGTTTGGGTAATAAAACTCTGAAGCTGGGTTCGCCCCCAGTGTTCCGTCTGTCCTCTGTCCCTGTGACCACCTGGGGAGGTGAATGGGAATTGGAGACGTGTGAGTCTACCCTGTTGTCATCAAGTTGAGGTTGGGCCCAACTGTGATTTATGACGTGTGTGAAGACACCTAGTGACACATTCAGAGGTAAAGTGAGTTATTTACTTCTATGTTAATTTTCTATGTGTATGTATTCGCTGTAATTTGATTCCCTTTTTCAGCAGTGAAAAGTGGTAACAGGGAGATTTCCCTTGGTTATATATTTTACTGTTGTGTTGTGGTAGAGTGTGAATTATTGGTGTATAATTTACTGGGGGAAGTCATTTACAAGTTTTGCCGTGAGTGGCAAGGGTGTACTGTGTTGTACTGTGATGTACTGTGTTGTACCGTGTGTAAACCGTAGACAAGTTTGACCTTGGTGGAAGGCGTTGTGTACTGTGAAGGATTCCGTGAGAATTAAAGTCAGTTAACGTCACCGGGGGTCACGATTTACTTAACGAGGTCACTTGTTCGTTGAACATTGTTGTGATTAACGTAGGGACGTGTAAAGGCAACTGTCACAGTGAAGTTCACGCAGTGGAGGAATTGTCAAGTAAAGACTAACGTAGTGTTAACGAGTTAACGAGCTGTCGTTAATTGAGTAATTAACGTAAGGGGTTGACGGTCTGTATGATCGGAGTCAATTGCGCTGTAATTAGCTGTTGTAATTCGTTGGACTGATCAGCTCTGTCTTCGGACAGAGTGATTAAGCACTCGTAGCTAATTAAAGATAATTAGTAATCGCCACTTAGTGAATTCACCAGGTGTTGATGTTGTTGTTTACACGGAGTATTGGAACATTGTGTGTGGTACAGTAGTCTACCCTCGTTAAGGTAATCTTGTCGTAAGACCGGAAGTTAACTGTCAGTTGAGAGACAGTAGGCTTTATCAATACTCGTCTGAATTAATAGGCTGTTGTATTCAGTAATTAATTGGGAATTACTCACCGAATGCTTGACTTTCAAGTTGATGTAATTAATTGACTTACGAGTTATTGGTGCCATTTAAGTGTCGTTGTGACACGTGTGTATTAACGTAATTGTTTAAATTCAATTAGAGTAACTTTTGTTTGTTGTCCTGAGAGACAAGTGTTAACGTAAGATTTTTATAAGGGGTTATCATTCTTGGATTAACCGCCTTGTTACTTGGTATCTCGTTGTGGGCAGCGAGCGCCAGTCAAGTTTTTGTGATTATAGTATTGGTCACCGTGAAGCCGTGACAATATTGATTGCAAGCTTGCGTCACCAGTGGGCACCACTTTGTTCAGTTAGTGTCATTGTTCAGTCAGCGACGACGGGATAAGGAGACCGTGGGTCCATCAGGCTGTTGATTAGCTGTACTTTAATGTGCCACTGGAGTGACAGTAAAGTAACGTAAATTCACTGTGTAGTAGTTGTAGTTCTTGTTTTGTAAATAAATTGTTTTGTTATAGAAACGGTCGTTTACGTCAAACCTTCCAATTTTGTTGTCCCACATTTCATGTTCTGCAACGCTTTGCCTGCTTATGTTCATATTAAGTCTGTATCTAAAGCTCGAGTCCATTGCACAGCACCACACTTCTATAAATAAGAAGTGAGAACCCGTCGGCTACCCTTTATTAGTTGTCAACTAGGAGGAGCCAGCGACCTAAGTGACAGGTGTTACCCGGGTGGTTTCGCCTGGCGGTTTGCTCCCGCGGTCCTATGATCTTAGGCTTTAAGATTAAATATCTGCCACTGGCAGCTCTTGCTGTTTAAGGTCTGCCTCTCTTGCGAGGTAGTTACGATTAACGTAACATCCATAGGACTCAATTTCTTTGATAACCTGTCAAGAAAATAAAAATCTCACAGTTCTGGCGCCCAACGTGGGGCTGTGTCACTTGGGTTCGAGCCCATGCACGGACTTTTGATCATTAAAGTAAAAAGTCTCAAATTGCAGAACATTGTGGAACAGTATTGTTGGGGGTGTGTTGTCACAGTTGTCACAAGTAGGTATACACACCAACACACACTGTCAGTATGTCTGTGGATTATAGGAAAGAGTACGTGTATCTGTATGTGTCTGTCTATGGCAGGATACCAGATGATGCAGGTAGTAGGACGGAGAGGGAATGCCGTCAGTACGTGATGGGACACAGGGCCCGGGTGGAGGAGATATGCCAGGCATGGGGCGGTCAGGAGTTGCCAGCACTCCGTGACGCTGGGGACACGTCAGAGAGAGAAGCGTCACCGGAAAGGCTTAATGCTAGTTACGCTTCGGCGAACGAAACGCCGGCAAGTGATTTAGGGGATGAGGAAAATCTCCTAGCCGACTTCCGTGTAGTGGACGTGGTAGGAGGTGATAGAAGTAGTACGCCTCAGGATCTTAGTGGGAGGTCGCGCCCCCACCAAAGAATTCCAATAGAAACCTTCGTGGAAGGTAATGTTGCATCAGCAGGTAGGTTGATGCAGGAATCGCCAGCCAGAATGGGGACTGTACAACCCCAGGCGGCATTCACTGTAGACATGCTGCGAGAACAAGCTGGGTTAATGGGTCTCTCAGCAGAGGGGATGTCTAAGTTTGTGATGGAAATGTGGAATACCCATCAGGAGAGAGAGAACCAGTTGAAGATTGCAAAGGTGCAAGCCACAGCTGGGAAGGGAAGCCAAACCCAACCCACAGAGCCCGGCCCAGAGGGGCCAGTTGTTAAGATAAAAATGCCTAATCTTATGGCTTTCGATGAGCAAGTGGATTCAATGGATGCATACATTGACCGCTTCGAACGCAGAGCAACGGAAGGGAAGTGGAGTAGGTCAACTTGGGCCCAAGCGCTAGCTTCATTGTTGAAGGGAAGGGCATTAAGTATATACCAGGGTTTGGGAACTCCCTTGTGCAACGATTATGATGCCCTGAAGCGAGCCTTAATGAAAGGCTATGGCATCTCGGCCGATGGAATGATGAGAGCATTCCGTCAGATCAGAGTACGTCAAGGGGAAACGTACCGGGCAATGTTGCAGAGGCTGCAGTCGAGCCTCAAGCGCTACCTTGAGTTGAACAACGCCGTCGTTCCGAAAGACAATACGTTGTTTGAACTGATGACTAGGGAACAGTTCTTGGAGGCAGTGGAACCTGCGCTCCGTGCTAAACTCAAGGAGAATGAGATAGTCTCTAATGAGGCTATGGCAGAATGTGCCGACAGGTGGGCTGAGGCACACAGACCTAGACAGGGAGGTTCATCTGTGAACCGACGTCATGACCAAGCCTCAGGGAGCGGGGCTAGGCCTAAAGAGAGTAAGTCTAGAGTAAGCCATAAGCCACACAAGGTCAGTGGACCCCGCTGTTTTACTTGCGGCCAGCCAGGTCACAAGGCAGCACAGTGTAAGAAGAGCAAGCGTGCAGAAAAGGGGGGAACACACGCACAAATTGCTGGTCTGGGTGCCCACGAGGGAGGTGATCCTCTGGAACACACCCTGGAGACAGCAAAAGGTTTAGTTAATGGTAAGTGGACCAAGGTCTTTCGAGACAGGGGAGCTACTACTCATATGGTCCGAGAGAGCCTTGTCAAGCCTGGGAACGAGACAGGCAGAACCATTCATGTAAAATACCCTGATGGTACACAGATAGATATGATCGAGGTATCCCTGATTGTTGACACACCATATGTAAAAGGTAAAATACGAGCGGTGAAATGCAAGGACGCTGTATACGGGTTGTTGTTGGGAAACGCCCCTGGAGTGTCAAATGGTAAGAGTCGGTCCTGTGGAAGTGACTCACAGAGAACGGGACCCACACCAGCTGGAGGTGACGTCACGCGCCAGTCAGCTGGTAGCCAAGCCATGGCTGCCTCCCCGGCTAGGGAACAGAGGCAGCAGGCGCAAGGAAAACGGGGAAAGCCTGCTCCTTTCCGCCAACAGAAAACGGGAAGAAACTCAAGGAGGTGGGTTGGGGCTCGATCAGCTGATCCAGCCAGGTCCCGCCAACCCCGGGGGTGGGCAAGGGTCACCGCCACGGAGGAAGATAAGAGGAGAGGGGGAAGACCCCTGGTGACTGTAGGTGTCACTGCTGCTCCCAGGGGGAACAAGGCTTTAGTAGCCGCGGTGACCACACGCGCAATGAGTGCGCAGCCCACCAAAGTGGTCAAGCCGCTGAAACTACATTCTTTGAAAGGAGTAAGCGCTAAAGAGTTCCAGGAAGCCCAAAGGAAAGACCCCACACTCAGGAAGATGAGAGAACATGCCGCAGAGGGCAAGGTCTTCACCGTGAATAAGCGCAAGTATAAGTACTTGGAGGTTAAGGGCAAGCTAGTGCGCAGGGTGGAAACACCCCAGGACACTTGGGAACAATTACTGGTCCCCAAAGAACACCGCCTAGCTGTGTTTACTCTCGGTCATGAGGGAGTAATGGGGGGTCACATGGGACATGCTAAGACCAGTGAACGAATTCAGTCATCGTTCTATTGGCCAGGGATGACTGGGGACGTACAGCGGTACACTCGGTCGTGTGACGCCTGTCAACGCACCGCTGACAGAGGTAAGGTGCAGCCAGGGAAGCTGCAGCCTTTCCCCATCATTGATCAACCATTTAAGATGGTCAGTGTAGATATAATTGGCCCGATTGAGCCGAGGGCATCAGACGGCAGTAGATATATCCTGACCATGGTAGATCATGCTACTCGGTATCCAGAGGCGGCACCTCTGAAGAATATCGAGACCGTCACAGTGGCGGAAGCATTGGTTGGGTTCTTCAGTCGCTTAGGTATACCGGAGAAGATACACAGCGACAGGGGGGCACAGTTCACCAGTGAGATGATGGCGGAAGTAGCTAGGCTACTCATGTTGCAGTCATCATTCACCACACCTTATCATGCTATGGGAAATGGGTTGGTGGAACGGTTTAATGGTACCCTAAAGAGAATGCTCAGGAAGATGTGCATAGAGCAACCCAAGGAGTGGCCAAGGTACATTAACCCGGTACTGTTTGCCTACAGGGAAGTACCCCAGGCAAGTACCCGGTTCTCACCGTTCGAGCTCCTGTATGGTCGCACGGTAAAGGGACCGCTGCATGTGTTGAAGAACCTATGGGAGGAGGAAGACTGTACGCCAGAAACCAAGACGACGTATGAGTACGTCATAGATTTGAGGAACCGTCTAGAAGAGACGTGTAAGTTGGCCAGGGAGGAACTCGCCAAGGCTAAGGAGTACCAGAAGAGCAGGTACGACCAGAAGGCCAGGGAGAGGAAGTTTAAGGTGGGAGATAAAGTACTCCTACTCCTCCCTACAAGCAGGAACAAGCTCCTGCTACAGTGGAAGGGACCCTTCACCATCACTGAGTGCAGTCACTCATTGACGTATGTCATATGCGTAAGGGGGGTCAATAAGAAGTACCATGTTAACATGTTAAAACGTTATGAGGAACGTGATGATGATGCGTCATCAAGTGTGGGAACCGACCTGTGAGATTTATATTTATTTAATTTATATGAATTTATATTTACGTTAATTTATATACTTCGATAGCAATTTGTATAATGTTAAGTGGACTGTATTTCTGCAATAATCTCAATCTCACAAATCGATCCTCTACACATTAGGGGGGGGTTTATATTTATATATATATGCAGCCAATCAAACTACAGAAATAACTACATACATTAAAGAGGTTCCTTATCTTATAGTACAGCAGGTTAGTCCACCAGGTATAACTAGGGTGTAGACACCAAATTATCCTCTTTGAGGTAGCTTCCATATCACCCAGTAACTGGTGCACAAATCTTGCATCCTCGTCTTGACCTGTCAAAAGTGCGCTAGCTGTGAAGCCAGAATCCTATATATGACAAGTATTTCAGAGAAACTGTACATGGAACATTGAAGACCTGGCTTAATTACCTTTAGTTTGAGGCGATTTCGCGATCTAACCGGGTCACCCTATATCCTGACATTAATGGCCATAAATGAATGATAAACGGGTTTCGGATAGACTTAACTTGAATTTGTAGACAGCGTGTTGACAAATGGTACACCTTTGGTTTCCATAACACTACGTCCAAGTAAATTTAACAGGAGCCGAATTTGCTCCCGTGTGAGCCTCTGGTCTCAATAAACAACAATGGCTGCCCTCCTCCTCACTCTGACGCCTGGCTTACATTGTCCACATTTCAGAAAGTGATAGAAGGGTCACATTTACTCTACTTTAATATTGATAATTAAGTTAATTTATATAAGATGTTTTTATGATGGTAAAGTCCAAAGACTAATGTATTTAAGAATAATTCCCAGCAAAATAGCTGGTGAATTATAATAGTATGTGGTGATGATATCCCGTTTTCTATAGACGGTAATTCCACTACAAGTTACGTTTTCTATGGGTAACTTGTTGGTAATACAGTTATTATCTGTATGATTATTAAATGGTGTCGGATTTTCCGACATAATTCCCCAGGGGGCTGCTCACGGGTCGAAGTCCTCTTTAGAACAGACGAACACCGATACTCCTCCTTCGAATTATTAGATTAATCACACATTTGTGCGTCTGTTCGTACAGGACGGATGTCCCGTACTAGAGTTGCAGGGGTTAGAAGTCTAATGCGATTTCATTTCCCTGTCAACTCTTGAAAGGCTAATATTCAAGCCTTATTACATATTATTTAACCCACAAGACTGAATGTGATCAAGTACTACAGTCAAGTATGATTCAGGGACTGCAGTGAGATCAGTGACATTAGATATAACTTGAAGTTTCTTCAGGTAACTGGTCACTGATATATAAACACTGAGGCCCATGGAATACATCTTGATTAAATAATAAATGTATCAAATCAGTCATCAGATTTATTGGGGTTTAATTTAGTTAATTGATTCAGAGGATTGAATAGCTCATCATTAAAGTAAAGTATGGTTCTGAGACTGCAGTGGGTTCAGTGACATTGGTCGCAGTGACTTGTAGCTGTTTTAGGCTACTGTTCACTGATTTGCCACTGAGGCCTCATGAACTCATCTTCAGCTTTAAATGATGATACTAACATCAACGTCTGATGCTATAGTCAGCTGTAATCTCCTTAGTATAATGCTACTGGAGAAATATAATCAGCTGACAAATTTAGATTTCTACTGGTATTGTTTATCTGCAGGCATAGGTCTCCTCAGGCTTGATACTGGGCCTGAGAGTAATTTACCCCCTGCAGAGTTTAACATGGTTATACCCTGATATTTAGTAGGGCTACCGATGAATCGATGGCAATAGTCTGTCCCAACAAGGAGACCGAAGTCGTTGAGGTGATCAGACTTAATATTATCTGCCAATTTTATTCCTCTATTTCTCAGGAATTTGGCTGTTGCTCTCAGACCTTGAACTTGTAGGTCTACTGGTATTTTGTCCACCACAATGGCTTGTACTCGACAGATGTACCTGCCTAAACGTACTGATGGTTGTACCACCTGGTAGACTTGAGGTCCTGCATCTGTTACAAACCCTGAGATGTTGAATGACGTCTGGGCTACAGGCCTTAATTGTAGTTCATCTGCCAACTTTTTAGTGATATATGTTCTCTGGGATCCTTGGTCAAACAACCCACGGGTATGGACCTTGGCCCTCTTATTCAGGATGGTAATTTGGGCAGTAGGCAAAGTCGTATTACCTTTAGACTTTGCCGATTGGACACTCTTTGTTTGTTGCACCTTGCAGTACTGTACTGTGGTGGGAATGCTATCTTCCACCTTGGGGTTTGGAGACGTTGTTTTGGTGTCTCTGCACAATGCTGCATGGTGCTGACCTTTGTTACACCTATTACAGGTGTGTAATTGGGTATCACAATCCTTGATGTTATGTTTCCTGAGGCACCTCGTGCAATGTTGCAAATCTTTGAGTCGCTCAACACGGGCGTCACTATTAGGAAAATTAGGGCAGTGGTACATTGAATGTTTCTCATTGCAGAACAAACATGTTCCATAGTTTCCAGTACCCTTTGGTGTCACGTTCTTGGGTGACACAGTAACTATAGGCTTGGAGGGTCCCACTGCATATACGCCCACACTGCCACTGTTCCACTTTGGTGTTAAATTATATTGTCTAGATTGATTTGGAGTACCTTTGGTACTCTGTGGTTTACTATTATTGGTTTCTGAGGGTTTACTTGGTGGTTTTAATTTGTCATGTGTTCGTAATTGATGAACTACTGACTTTAAACCTTCAGATATTTCATTCATGGATAAGATGCTTTTATTGTAATGAGCACTCATTTGTCTCAATATGTCCCTAGGTATTTTCTCCTGGACAATTATTTTCAAGACCCACTCAGCCCCGTTTGTATCTGCTGTCAGGCTGAGGGCATTGATCAATGATTCTACCTCCAGCTTGAAGACTTGGAGTGAATCAGCTGAAGCCTCCGGTGGGGGTAAATGCAACAGCTCATGAACTAAATGTGATGTTCTTACTTCTGGATCAGCATAATTATCCTTGAGGAGTTTTACTGCCAGATCATAGCCGTCATTAGTTAATCTCAGATGGGATACTACTGTTTTAGCCTCACCTGATAATTGGCCTTGCAAATAAGAGAATTTACTACTCTTTGGTAAAGATTGTTTTGAGTCTACAAGGTCAACGAATTTGTTCCAAAATTCGTCCCAATCTTCCTCATCTTTTCCTGAGAAAGTGGGTAAATTAATTGGAGGGAGTCGAGCTTCTGCTTGACTCGTATTAGATGCAACTGTTGTTGTTGTTGCTGTTGCCTTGTTCTGGGCAATTAATTTGACATAAGGCTGTAACGTGGCCTGAGTGTGATCTTCATAATTCGCAAGATCAACCATAATGTCGTCTATTTCTGTTTCTGATAAATTAGTGTTGGCAAGTTCAGCCACATATGTTGCTATTTGGCATTTGATTTGCTCAAATTTACCTGCAGCTGCTTGATAATAGCTTTCCAGGTCAGCATAATCAACTTGAGATTGTTGTGACAAATCTTCACATTTCTTGATCTGTCTTGTTAAGTGGCCTTTAAGACCTGCAAGGGTTCTTTTCATTCTCCCTGCATTATCCATACTGGCTCGTTGGTGAAGCCTTGTGGGGCTTGTACTTGGGCTGCTCATAATACTGAACAAACACTAATGGTAGCCTAGGGTAAATTCTGAACTCACTAGGCAATAATCCTACCTCTACTAGAGGTTAGCACTTAAAATTAATACACATTATATATATACAATCATCCACACTAATGATTTGAGTGATAAACCAGTGTCACTGGAAGTACCTTTAGGTTAGCTCTTCTATATCACCCTAGGATGGTAGAGACACTAATTAATCACTCAAAGGTGTAATGATCATAAGTAAATTATTATATATACACAACTCAACTCGAGTTGATAAAAATTACACCCAAAATAGGGTCTGGACCATTCATTAATGGTGTTAGGTTGATCAATATAGTACAACTGACTATGGTAATAATGGGACTAGGATGAACGATAATAGTTCAACTAGTCAATGGTTTTATCCTACCCTGTTGTGGGTTGGCAATTAGTAAATATTATACTGTGATCACTAGTGCAATATATTAAATAATTCTCTATTTTGGAGAAATAATATACACAATTATTGTTAATAGCCTCTTAATTAGCCTCTATGAAACTTCTAATATTATCTAGAAGTATTAAATGTTATTAGTGACCTCGCGAAATAAACTCCACAAAATTCGTAGATAATCTCTCGCGAAATGTAACACCACGAAATCCGTGAACAATCTCGCGAAGACACAGTCACTAATTTGGCTGGATTCTATATTAGCGCTGTCATTTCACGAAATAACACGCCACCAAATATCTGTGGGTGTGCATGAAACCGCTGACGAAGCTGAACTGGGCTGAGGGAGGCTCCTGAGCTCCCACGAGGCAACGCCGCTGTCTATGACTGGCTGGCTTTGTTTAAATAACACTGCACTAGTATATTTAATGAATCCACTGGTTAACTGGTTCATCCGGTACTAAGATGACCAAATGTGGGTTCAAAGGATCAAATAATCCGTCATCCGGTTCGAAGATGACCAAATAATGTGGGAACCGACCTGTGAGATTTATATTTATTTAATTTATATGAATTTATATTTACGTTAATTTATATACTTCGATAGCAATTTGTATAATGTTAAGTGGACTGTATTTCTGCAATAATCTCAATCTCACAAATCGATCCTCTACACATTAGGGGGGGGGTTTATATAAATATATATATGCAGCCAATCAAACTACAGAAATAACTACATACATTAAAGAGGTTCCTTATCTTATAGTACAGCAGGTTAGTCCACCAGGTATAACTAGGGTGTAGACACCAAATTATCCTCTTTGAGGTAGCTTCCATATCACCCAGTAACTGGTGCACAAATCTTGCATCCTCGTCTTGACCTGTCAAAAGTGCGCTAGCTGTGAAGCCAGAATCCTATATATGACAAGTATTTCAGAGAAACTGTACATGGAACATTGAAGACCTGGCTTAATTACCTTTAGTTTGAGGCGATTTCGCGATCTAACCGGTTCACCCTATATCCTGACATTAATGGCCATAAATGAATGATAAACGGGTTTCGGATAGACTTAACTTGAATTTGTAGACAGCGTGTTGACAAATGGTACACCTTTGGTTTCCATAACACTACGTCCAAGTAAATTTAACAGGAGCCGAATTTGCTCCCGTGTGAGCCTCTGGTCTCAATAACAACAATGGCTGCCCTCCTCCTCACTCTGACGCCTGGCTTACATTGTCCACATTTCAGAAAGTGATAGAAGGGTCACATTTACTCTACTTTAATATTGATAATTAAGTTAATTTATATAAGATGTTTTTATGATGGTAAAGTCCAAAGACTAATGTATTTAAGAATAATTCCCAGCAAAATAGCTGGTGAATTATAATAGTATGTGGTGATGATATCCCGTTTTCTATAGACGGTAATTCCACTACAAGTTACGTTTTCTATGGGTAACTTGTTGGTAATACAGTTATTATCTGTATGATTATTAAATGGTGTCGGATTTTCCGACATCAAGGTCGGAGGAGAGTGAAGAAAGTGTCTCTCCGAGTAGTCCATCCCAGGGTGTTGCTAGGGTGTCCGGTATGACACAGACTGAAGCCGGAGCTGCGGAGCTTGGGGTTCAGCCTAGCTTCGAGGCGTCGAGCCGGCTAGAGCCTGGCCCTGGAGCCGAGCACCACTCTGCGCCTAAGTCAGGTAACACTACCCAGGACGAATCGGAGGAGTCACCCCAAGTCTCTCAGGGCGACGACGCATAGAAAACGGAGTCTCCACCCACCACTACCCAGCCGGAAGTGAGCTGTCAAGATGTGGGTGACAGCTCGTGCACAGTGCACCATCGAGCTGGTAAAATGGTGGGGTGTATTTCGCTTCCAGTGAAATAAACCCTTAGTGGGAGGTTGATGTCAGGGGACATATTTTCCCTGCTCTCTCGTGCACTGAATTGAGTACGAAATTGCATAGTGCACCGGTGATGTGCACCGTGATTCAACTTTCTGTATATAACTTTTCCACAGTCGTGTTGGGTGTCGTTGGACAGCCCGTGACATTTGC
Organism: Procambarus clarkii; assembly: GCF_040958095.1. Lineage (NCBI taxonomy): Eukaryota > Metazoa > Arthropoda > Malacostraca > Decapoda > Cambaridae > Procambarus > Procambarus clarkii. The sequence goes on from NC_091195.1 coordinate 35,796,231, forward strand.
TAGCCATTGGTGTCATTCTGATCGCTGCATCAGGTCTGTGAAGGAAATTACAGGAGGGAGTTGATTTCAGGGAATTTTGTACAAGTCAAGTGTAGAGAGGGAGGTATGGGGGGTTAACGGCCGTAGACCACCCCCCCTATCACGTGTCCACCTCGTGCGTGAGTGGGGGTGGCGTCATGGAGCAGGTGCGCGATTGGCTGAGGGCCTGGGCCTCAGAAATGCTGGACCGTGATTGGCCAAGACGCTGAGGGGTACTGCATGGTACCCCAGGCGTGGTATTGGCGGGAAACGACATTCTTACCTTGGACGTTGTACCCTGTCGACGTATTTCCCGTGCTAGGCCAAGCATCGGGAAATATCCGCCTGCAACGTTGCTAAAGTCACGCCAACATCTTGCTATCTTTCCGTGTACCGTGCGTAAGAATCCGGTAAGCGGAGAGAGGCCTGTATCGAGCCGTGTGAACTTGTCATCTAGCCGCGTAATTGTGGGACGCCATCTTAGAGGAACTGGACTGAGAGTGAGGCGTTAATTATCGGGCTATAAAAGCGACATCCGCCGTCGATCGTATCTGTGCTTGAAGATACTGCTGTGAGACGTGCTAGAAAGGGTTTCAGTGAGAGAGAGAAACCTTAAATGTTATAATTCTGAGGAACAGTGAAGGACTCCATCTCGTGTACCGTCGTAACACCGTGTACCGTCGTATCCTGGGGTACCGTGCCAAGTGGAAGGGCGTGGTACCGCATCCCTGCTGTTGTGTGCAACTCTGGCTTGCCTGAGCCGGTGTATCTGCGCCACCCTGGTCTCTGTGTGTGTGTAGAGCTAACACCCCGTGGTCTGGGACCCTGTGCTCCACCTTGACCACGTGTAGGAAGTGAGGACGCCTACGTCATCATCCAGCAGCAGCAGTGGGAGTGTGATTGACGTGTATGTGTGAGTGAAAGAGGGGCCCCACATCATTAATGTAAGTACACTGTTTCCGTTTGGGTAATAAAACTCTGAAGCTGGGTTCGCCCCCAGTGTTCCGTCTGTCCTCTGTCCCTGTGACCACCTGGGGAGGTGAATGGGAATTGGAGACGTGTGAGTCTACCCTGTTGTCATCAAGTTGAGGTTGGGCCCAACTGTGATTTATGACGTGTGTGAAGACACCTAGTGACACATTCAGAGGTAAAGTGAGTTATTTACTTCTATGTTAATTTTCTATGTGTATGTATTCGCTGTAATTTGATTCCCTTTTTCAGCAGTGAAAAGTGGTAACAGGGAGATTTCCCTTGGTTATATATTTTACTGTTGTGTTGTGGTAGAGTGTGAATTATTGGTGTATAATTTACTGGGGGAAGTCATTTACAAGTTTTGCCGTGAGTGGCAAGGGTGTACTGTGTTGTACTGTGATGTACTGTGTTGTACCGTGTGTAAACCGTAGACAAGTTTGACCTTGGTGGAAGGCGTTGTGTACTGTGAAGGATTCCGTGAGAATTAAAGTCAGTTAACGTCACCGGGGGTCACGATTTACTTAACGAGGTCACTTGTTCGTTGAACATTGTTGTGATTAACGTAGGGACGTGTAAAGGCAACTGTCACAGTGAAGTTCACGCAGTGGAGGAATTGTCAAGTAAAGACTAACGTAGTGTTAACGAGTTAACGAGCTGTCGTTAATTGAGTAATTAACGTAAGGGGTTGACGGTCTGTATGATCGGAGTCAATTGCGCTGTAATTAGCTGTTGTAATTCGTTGGACTGATCAGCTCTGTCTTCGGACAGAGTGATTAAGCACTCGTAGCTAATTAAAGATAATTAGTAATCGCCACTTAGTGAATTCACCAGGTGTTGATGTTGTTGTTTACACGGAGTATTGGAACATTGTGTGTGGTACAGTAGTCTACCCTCGTTAAGGTAATCTTGTCGTAAGACCGGAAGTTAACTGTCAGTTGAGAGACAGTAGGCTTTATCAATACTCGTCTGAATTAATAGGCTGTTGTATTCAGTAATTAATTGGGAATTACTCACCGAATGCTTGACTTTCAAGTTGATGTAATTAATTGACTTACGAGTTATTGGTGCCATTTAAGTGTCGTTGTGACACGTGTGTATTAACGTAATTGTTTAAATTCAATTAGAGTAACTTTTGTTTGTTGTCCTGAGAGACAAGTGTTAACGTAAGATTTTTATAAGGGGTTATCATTCTTGGATTAACCGCCTTGTTACTTGGTATCTCGTTGTGGGCAGCGAGCGCCAGTCAAGTTTTTGTGATTATAGTATTGGTCACCGTGAAGCCGTGACAATATTGATTGCAAGCTTGCGTCACCAGTGGGCACCACTTTGTTCAGTTAGTGTCATTGTTCAGTCAGCGACGACGGGATAAGGAGACCGTGGGTCCATCAGGCTGTTGATTAGCTGTACTTTAATGTGCCACTGGAGTGACAGTAAAGTAACGTAAATTCACTGTGTAGTAGTTGTAGTTCTTGTTTTGTAAATAAATTGTTTTGTTATAGAAACGGTCGTTTACGTCAAACCTTCCAATTTTGTTGTCCCACATTTCATGTTCTGCAACGCTTTGCCTGCTTATGTTCATATTAAGTCTGTACCTAAAGCTCGAGTCCATTGCACAGCACCACACTTCTATAAATAAGAAGTGAGAACCCGTCGGCTACCCTTTATTAGTTGTCAACTAGGAGGAGCCAGCGACCTAAGTGACAGGTGTTACCCGGGTGGTTTCGCCTGGCGGTTTGCTCCCGCGGTCCTATGATCTTAGGCTTTAAGATTAAATATCTGCCACTGGCAGCTCTTGCTGTTTAAGGTCTGCCTCTCTTGCGAGGTAGTTGCGATTAACGTAACATCCATAGGACTCAATTTCTTTGATAACCTGTCAAGAAAATAAAAATCTCACAATGCGTCGTCTCCGTGTTCTGTCGTCCGTGGGTCCGTGCTCCTCCTCTACGTCTTGTAGGGTTGGAGTCGGTCTCCCGGCCGTCATCTTCTCCTCCCAACTACGGCTGCCAACCTACTTCTCGGCTGCAGTCGTACGAATTCCCAATTAGTATCTTCTTTCACTGCTTCCCAGTGGATTAGCCCAGCCGCTATGTCGTCACTGTGAAGCTATCAGACGTCCCAGACGATACTGCCTAGACTTCACCTGCACAGCACCCAAACCTGGAGCACTTGATGCTCAATATTCCGTCAATTCCCTCTTCGGTCCACACATGGAATGAAGGAAGACCTCTCGGCGTACTTGCAGACTACGGGTGACGTGTAAGATCCACGGGATCGGGGTATAACTGTCAAACTGACAGGGCCAACCTTCACACATCCGTCGTGCCAGACTGATTCCCTCACGGAGGATTGGCCCAGACACTACGTCATCACTGTGAAGCTATCAGCCGTCGCATACGTTGCTGCCTAGACTTCACCTGCACAACACCAGTCCCAGGAGCACTTGTTGCTCAATATTCTGTCAATTCCCTCTCTGGTCCAACACATGAACGAAGGAAGAGCCCACAGGTGCTGTCAGACCGCTGGTGATGCGTAAGTCCTCCGGAGACGGGGTAAACTGTCCAACTGACAGGACCCCCCAGCGAACGTCCGACCTCCTTGACGTGCTGTCTCAGACTAGTGGTGCCACCGCGGCGCGACCCCCCTTCCTTCGTGACGTCATACTTGCCAAGAGAGGTTTTCATTGGCTCCCTGTGCCACGTCGCTGTCGGTGACCAATCTGGCGCCACTGACGTCACACAGTTTTGGCGGCAAAACGGAGGGGCCAGCGCCATATTGGCTCCCTAAAGGGCCTATACCACAGGCCAAAATACTCTTCTTTTACAAGTTTCTCGCCACCTCCTGTTTGTCTGTAGGGACTCCCTACAGACAAAAATCAGAGGATACAACTGACGATTTACTATAAAACCAGAAAAACGGCCAGCCTACTCATGAGAAACTCTCCAGACACAAAGCAGAACGCTTTAAAAGAGACCAACGTCGTCTATGCCTTCAAATGCCCACTTGGGGACTGTAAGCTCCAAAAAACCCAGTATATAGGCAAGACAACAACATCTCTTTCTAGGCGTTTAACGATGCATAAGCAACAGGGCTCCATTAAGGACCATATAATCTCTTCCCACAACCAAACCATCGCCAGGGAAATCCTAGTAAACAACACAGAAATCATCGATAGATACAGCGATAGCAGACGGCTTGACGTTTGCGAGGCACTGCACATTAAGAAGTCAACACCAGCAATCAACAGCCAATTAATGCACAACTATATTCTACCCACCTCAAGACTCCGCTCCAATATAGAAGCATCAAGAAATATGGACCAATAGGCTTTCTACAATCACTTCCATTTCAATACCCATTGTTTCGTGTTCTGTCTTGTGTTGATGAAATTAATACCCTATTAAATACCACCTCACCCCATCCACCTCACTCAAAAGTAGATATAAACAAATCGGAGATATGTAAGTTCCATTCAGTTGTGTATGTGTAAAGTCTTTGAAAATGTAATAAGTTTTACGAAACGCGCTCAAGTGTCGCGTCAGACTAGAAATAAAAATGAATTTTGGAGAATTGATTTTTGAATTACCTCCAACAGTGAAAAGAAATGTACGAAAGATTGAGAAAATTCGTGTTAGAATTATTAATCTTACTTTTTCGGTCATATTTAATAATATATGTCTACAGGAAAGACTGCTACCAAAATATACTAATATATATATATATATATATATATATATATATATATATATATATATATATATGTGCTCTCTCCCCCTATATATATATATATATATATATATATATATATATATATATATATATGTGCTCTCTCCCCCTATATATATATATATATATATATATATATATATATATGCGAACAAGCCTGAATGGTCCCCAGGACATATGCAACTGAAAACTCACACCCCAGAAGTGACTCGAACCCATACTCCCAGAAGCTACGCAACTGGTATGTACAAGACGCCTTAATCCACTTGACCATCACGACCGGACAAAATGAGGTGATAGCCGAGGCTATATGAACCACCCCACCGCCGGCACTCGGATAGTTATCTTGGGCATAGCATTTTACCAAATCACCTCATTCTTTGGGGCACACGTGAGGAACACAAATGCGAACAAGCCTGAATGGTCCCCAGGACATATGCAACTGAAAACTCACACCCCAGAAGTGACTCGAACCCATACTCCCAGAAGCTACGCAACTGGTATGTACAAGACGCCTTAATCCACTTGACCATCACGACCGGACAAAATGAGGTGATAGCCGAGGCTATATGAACCACCCCACCGCCGGCACTCGGATAGTTATCTTGGGCATAGCATTTTACCAAATCACCTCATTCTTTGGGGCACACGTGAGATAACTATCCGAGTGCCGGCGGTGGGGTGGTTCATATAGCCTCGGCTATCACCTCATTTTGTCCGGTCGTGATGGTCAAGTGGATTAAGGCGTCTTGTACATACCAGTTGTGTAGCTTCTGGGAGTATGGGTTCGAGTCACTTCTGGGGTGTGAGTTTTCAGTTGCATATGTCCTGGGGACCATTCAGGCTTGTTCGCATTTGTGTTCCTCACGTGTGCCCCAAAGAATGAGGTGATTTGGTAAAATGCTATGCCCAAGATAACTATCCGAGTGCCGGCGGTGGGGTGGTTCATATAGCCTCGGCTATCACCTCATTTTGTCCGGTCGTGATGGTCAAGTGGATTAAGGCGTCTTGTACATACCAGTTGCGTAGCTTCTGGGAGTATGGGTTCGAGTCACTTCTGGGGTGTGAGTTTTCAGTTATATATATATATATATATATATATATATATATATATCCCTCATATATATGTCCCTCTCCCCCTGCCCCACCCCCAACCGCGACCGCTACCTCCCTGTGTCCACCCCCTCACGCTACTTCCACCCAGCGCCCACCCTGAGCCCGCCCAGCGGCCACCCAGCGCCCGCCCAGCGCCCGCCCAACGCCCGCCCAGCGCCCGCCCAGCGCCCGCCCAGCGCCCGCCCAGCGCCCGCCGATGTCGCAGGTCACGACTGACAGCCAGGCTTCTCTCAGCCAAGAGGAGCCATCAATCGACGACAGGTATGGCACATGCCAAGTGTGTGACAAGGTGTGGAGACTCAAGCGTAACGGAGATGTGCGCAAGCATGCTCACAACGGAACCGATTGTCCGGGTATGTGGCGCCCTCCCAAAGAGAGTATCAATCAAGGCCCCACTCCAGCAGTCAGGGAAAACACCTCCAACAGCTTCATTTCGACTGAGAACCTACTAGAAGCCATCAAAGCAACATCGGTTGGAACCTTGCAGCACATCCCCAAAGCTGCCCGGCCCCAGGCAGCAGCCAAACTATCCAGCCTCTTGAAAAAGGTCAATGACTCCCCCGGAACTATCCAAGCATGGCACAACCTTCTCCTGTTTGGAAACATATGCCTAGCTGTCCCTGCAAGGAGAGACAAATCACTAGCTTCGTCGGTCATTATGGCTATAAATAGTTTTCCTAGAGAGGACAACCAGGCACCCCTCCCCACCCGTGCCAAAAACACCCACCGCAGGAAAGGTATCAACAGCAGAACCGAGGCATCCAAAATCAGAGCAACAGTCAGCAAGAAAATAGAAGAAGGCAACACAATAGGGGCGATCAGAGTCATCACCAGTGAAGACACAGTTGCCACCAGGGATGCCAATACAGCACAAGCCCTGAGGGAAAAACACCCACCCAGAGCACCTCGTGACGACAGTGTCCCCCCTAGTCGGTGTCACCAGAGCAGAACCCCTGTGTGTGCTCGAATCCATGGTGCACAAAGCAGCTTTATCCTTCCCACCAGGATCAGCAGGTGGGTTCACAGGACTACGACCCAACCACATCAAACAAATGCTCAACCCTGCACTGGGAGACATTGCACGGAGCCTCCTGGTGGAACTAACTAGATTCGCCAACACATGTCTAGCTGGCAACATACCAGAGACCATACGGCCTCTCTTTTTTGGCGCTACCCTCTGTGCCCTGAGGAAAAAAGATGGAGGAATCAGACCGATAGCTGTGGGCAATTCACTCCAGCGTCTCGTCGCTAAGGCTGCTGCTAGAGCAGTTAGTCAGGCAGCAGCCGACATGCTGAAGCCAAAACAGCTTGGGTTTGGCATTCCCCAAGGGTGTGAGGCAGCGGCTCATGCAGCTGGAGCCTACATTGCCAACATTACGAATGAAAAAGCCCTGATAAAGCTGGACTTCAAAAATGCTTTCAATCTGGTTAGAAGGGATGCAGTACTCAGTGCAGTTCATCGCCTTTTTCCTTCCCTCTACCCGTTTGTAAACTCATGCTACAGCAAGAATCTAACTCTGCTTTTTGGTGAACATGAAATTGAATCACAAGAAGGTGTCCAACAAGGTGACCCCCTTGCTCCTTTTCTGTTCTGCCTAGTTATCAAGGAAGTCACCGATAACCTGTCCAGTGAGCTCAACATTTGGTTTCTGGATGATGGTACTCTAGCCGGCTCCCCAGCCTCACTCTTGGACGACATAAGAATAATCCAGGAGCAAGGAGCAAGCCTAGGCCTCACCCTGAACCCTTCCAAGTGCGAAATAACCTCCACCAACCAGCACATAATAGAGCAAATAAAGGTTGTTTTGCCTGACATTCATACAACCAACCCTGAGGACAGCACACTCCTAGGTGCTCCTCTTGGAAGGAATGCCATCGACGGGGTCCTCGGTAAGAAGATCACTGACCTGAAGAGGATGAACGAGAGGATTGAAGACATCGATGCTCATGATGCACTTTACCTCATCACCAGATGCTTGTCCCTCCCCAGGCTGACCTACTTTCTAAGATGTTCGCCATCTTTCAACAATATTAAATTAGAAGAGTATGACAGCTTGCTGAAATCAACACTAGAAAAAGCCCTCAATCTTTCCCTCAGCGACTCACAGTGGAAACAGGCCTCCCTTCCTGTCAGACTCGGGGGCCTTGGCGTGCGCACAGCAACACAAATTGCTGTACCAGCGTTCCTGTCCTCTTCAGTGGGGTCTGACAACTTGGTGAAGGAAATCCTACCTGAGCACCTAGTTCAACAGGCAGGGGTGCATGATCCCAGCTTCACAGACTGCACAACCAAATGGGTCTCTCTCGCAGGACCAGCACCCCAACCACCGCCTTCTGAAGCCCATAAGCAATCCAGCTGGGATCGCCCCATTGCCGACCAAAAAGCTGCAACTTTACTAGAAGCTGCGACAACACCACATGACACTGCCCGACTTAGAGCTGTAGCAGCTCCCCATGCAGGTGATTTCCTATTAGCAACCCCAATGTCAGCAACCGGCACCCGTCTCACACCGCAGGCCCTCCGAATTGCCGTGGCTCTCCGCCTAGCTGCCCCAATCCACACCGAATACAGGTGTATTTGCGGCGAGTCAGAGGCCGACAGATATGGACGGCATGGCCTTCTTTGCCAAAGGACGGGAGGATGGCATGCAAGACACGGCGAGGTTAATGACATTATTAAGAGAAGCCTTACCACAGCCGGTTGTCCAGCAGAGAGAGAGCCCCGTTACCTAATGTCCCGCAACTCTGATGAGCCTGTCGGTCGCCCAGACGGAATCACGGTGAACCCCTGGAAGAATGGTAGACAGTTGGTGTGGGACTACACTTGCGTTTCAACTTTAGCCAATACCTATGTTGACTTCAGTGCTACACAAGCAGGAGGAGCTGCCAATCACCGGGAAGCGGCCAAGTCACGCAAATACAGAGACCTTGAGCACCACTACAATTTTGTCCCCATCGCCTCAGAGACACTTGGTGCCTGGGGTAAAAGTGCTGCTAGCTTTTTGAAGGAGTTGGGGTCTAAGCTAATCGAAACAACTAGAGACCCTAGAGCTGCCAGTTTTCTTTTTCAGCGCCTTAGTGTGGCCATCCAGAGAGGAAATGCTCACTGCATCCACGGTTCCTGCCCGCCATCTGAGGAGCTGGAGGAGCTTTTCAACTTGTGACAAGCAGCCTTGTACCCTGCATGTAATCAATATTGTAACTTTTTTTGTGTAATGACATTTTCAAATAAAGTTAGATAAATATACACACTTAACAAAAGAATAGGGGTGGTAGGAGAAGAAAATATCAAAGTGTTCAGTGAGGATCCACAAGGTCTTCTCTGAGTACTCTTTATTTTCTTCTCCGAGGCTATGGGTCCCTACACTTGCACCAGAGGTGGTACCCCTTCTATATATATATATATATATATATATATATATATATATATATATATATATATATATATATATATATATATATATATATATATATATATATATATATATATATATATCATCTCATATATATATATATATATATATATATATTATATATACACATCTCATACCACAACGCAAATTACTGTTCCAGCCTTCCTGTCCTCCTCTTCGGCATCCGACGACCTTGTGAAGGAAATTCTACCTGCCTAATTACATCAGCTGGCAGGTGTACATGATCCCAATTTTACACGCTGTGCCACAGAGTGGGCCTCTCGTGCAGGCCCATCACCTCAACCACCATCCCGAAAGCCCACAAGCATCCAGCTGGGATGGCCCCATTGTAGACCAAGATGCTGCAGAGTGCCTGGGTGCTGCAACAACACAACACGACATTGCTCGCCTCACAGCAGTAGCAGCCCCACATGCATGGGATTTCCTGTTAGCAACACCAATGTCGGCAACTGGCACGCGTCTCACACCACACGCTCTCTGAATTGCTGTGGCCCTCCGTCTTGCTGCCCCAATCCACACCAGATATAGGTGTATTAGCGGCGAGGTGGTGGTTGACAAGTACGGTCACCATGGCCTACTCTGCCAAAGTTCAGGGGGATGGCACTCGAGCCACAGTGAAGTTAACGACATCATCAAAAGCCCCATTAACTAACGCCCTGTAACTCTGATGCTCTTATTGGTCGCCCGGATGGTATCACAGTGAACCCCTGGAAGAACGGCAAGCAGTTGGCATGGGACTACACGTGCGTATCAACCCGGGCTAACACCTACATCAATCTCAGTGTTGCACAACCAGGTGGCGCTGCCACCCACAGGGAAGCAGCCAAATCCCGTAAATACAGAGAACTGGATCACCACTACAATTTTGTCCCCATTGCTTCTGAGACACTCGGTGCCTGGGGTAAAAGTGCTACAGTTTTTTGAAGGTACTGGGTTCTAAGCTCAATGAAACAACAAGGGACCCTAGAGCTGCCAGCTTTCTTTTCCAGCGCCTTAGCGTGGCAATACAGAGGGGAAATGCACACTGCATTCATGGTTCATGCCGCCATCTGAGGAGCTGGAGGAACTCGACAACTTATGATAACAATCTTTGCACCCTATATGTAACGCCTTTTTTGTAACAAAGTTCAAATAAAACAACTATATATGTGTACATACAAAATAATGGGGGTGGTAGGAGAAGATAATATTAGTGTTCAGTGAGAAACCACAAGGTCTTCTCTGAATACTTTATATTTTCTTTTCCGAGGCTATGGGTCCCCACATTGGCACCAGAGGTGGTACCCTCACAACACACAAACTTTTATATATATATATATATATATATATATATATATATATATATATATATATATATATATATATATATATATATATATATATATATATATATATAAATATATATATATATATATATATATATATATATATATATATATATATATATATATATATATATACCCCTCCCAGCCATATGGACAGTATTAACACAGTGGGCTTCCTTGCTACCAGCTGATGGATCAGGAGGCAGACTTCCTGAGCGCATGTCATTAAACGCCTGAGCGCATGTCATATATATATATTTATATATATATAAATATATATATATATATATATATATATATATATATATATATATATATATATATATATATATATATATATATTATTAAATATTACCGAAAAAGTAAGATTAATAATTCTAACACGAATTTTCTCAATCTTTCGTACATTTCTTTTCACTGTTGGAGGTAATTCAAAAATCAATTCTCCAAAATTCATTTTTATTTCTAGGCTGACGCGACACGAGTGCGTTTCGTAAAACTTATTACATTTTCAAAGACTTTAGTTTACAAATACACAACTGAATAGAACTTACACATCTCCGTTTTTGTTTATATCTACATTTGAGTGAGGTGGATGGGGTGAGGTGGCATTAATAGGGTATTAATTTCATCAACACAAGACAGAACAAGAGGTGGCATTAATAGGGTATTAATTTCATCAACACAAGACAGAACACGAAACAATGGGTATTGAAATGGAAGTGATTGTAGAAAGCCTATTGGTCCATATTTCTTGATGCTTCTATATTGGAGCGGAGTCTTGAGGTGGGTAGAATATAGTTGTGCATTAATTGGCTGTTGATTGCTGGTGTTGACTTCGTAATGTGTAGTGCCTCGCAAAAGTCAAGCCGCCTGCTATCGCTGTATCTCTCGATTTCTGTGTTGTTTACTAGGATTTCTCTGGCGATGGTTTGGTTGTGGGAAGAGATTATATGTTCCTTAATGGAGCCCTGTTGTTTATGCATCGTTAAACGCCTAGAAAGAGATGTTGTTGTCTTGCCTATATACTGGGTTTTTTGGAGCTTACAGTCCCCAAGTGGGCATTTGAAGGCATAGACGACGTTGGTCTCTTTTAAAGCGTTCTGCTTTGTGTCTGGAGAGTTTCTCATGAGTAGGCTGGCCGTTTTTCTGGTTTTATAGTAAATCGTCAGTTGTATCCTCTGATTTTTGTCTGTAGGGATAACGTTTCTATTAACAATATCTTTCAGGACCCTTTCCTCTGTTTTATGAGCTGTGGAAAAGAAGTTCCTGTAAAATAGTCTAATAGGGGGTATAGGTGTTGTGTTAGTTGTCTCTTCAGAGGTTGCATGGCGTTTCACTTTCCTTCTTATGATGTCTTCGACGAAACCATTGGAGAAGCCGTTGTTGACTAGGACCTGCCTTACCCTACAGAGTTCTTCGTCGACTTGCTTCCGTTCTGAGCTGTGGCTTAGAGCACGGTCGACATATGCGTTAACAACACTCCTCTTGTACCTGTCTGGGCAGTCGCTGTTGGCATTTAGGCACATTCCTATGTTCGTTTCCTTAGTGTAGACTGCAGTGTGGAAACCTCCGCTCTTTTCCATGACTGTTACATCTAGAAAGGGCAGCTTCCCATCCTTTTCCATCTCGTAAGTGAAACGCAGCACGGAACTCTGCTCAAATGCCTCCTTCAGCTCCTGCAGATGTCTGACATCAGGTACCTGTGTAAAAATGTCGTCAACATACCTGCAGTATATGGCCGGTTTCAAGTTCATGTCGACTAAGACTTTCTGCTCGATGGTACCCATGTAGAAGTTTGCAAACAGGACACCTAGGGGAGAACCCATGGCGACCCCATCTACTTGCTTATACATGTGCCTATCCGGGCTCAAGAAGGGTGCCTCTTTAGTACAAGCTTGGAGTAGTTTCCTTAGGATATTTTCGGGTATGTCAAGAGGAGTACAGGCTGGATCACGATACACTCTGTCGGATATCATCCCGATTGTCTCGTCCACAGGTACGTTGGTAAACAGTGATTCTACGTCCAACGAGGCTCTTATCCCTGTGGCCCGTGTTCCCCGCAGTAAGTCAACAAATTCCTTTGGAGACTTCAGGCTGAAGGCGCAAGGAACATAAGGAGTCAGCAGGCTGTTGAGTCGCTTCGCCAGTCTGTACGTGGGTGTGGGTATCTGGCTAATGATTGGCCGAAGTGGGTTTCCAGGCTTGTGTGTCTTGACATTTCCATACGCATATCCAGGTTTATATTCCCCAATGATCTTTGGCAGGTGGAGTCCGGATTTCTTGGCGTTCACAGTTTCGATCAGTTTGTTGACCTTTGCTTTCAATTCGGCTGTAGTGTCCTTCGTTACCCTTTGGAACTTAGTCTGGTCAGAGAGTATGAGGTTCATTTTCGCCAGATATTCGTCTTTTTTAAGAATGACATATATTGGCGACTTGTCACCTCTCCTGACAACTATCTCCTTGTTCTCACGAAGGCTTTTAGCTGACGCTTTGAGCTCGGGGGACAGTATGGTGCTTCTGTAATTGCCTCGATTCTTTCCTCCTTCTGCAATAAGTTCTGCTTGTAAGGTATCTTTGGTAGTGACCTTCTTTTGTGTCTCGAGGTCGAATATGTCGTCCAACAGAATTTCCAACTCTACTTTCCGGGCCATCTCACTCGGTCTGGACATAACGTGACAGTTTATGCCCAGATTTAGGAGAGTGATTTGGTCCTCAGTGAGGTTAATTCCTGCAAGGTTCAGGAAGCCATCTCTTGGTCGTGGAATTGCCATACGTCCTCCATATAATGTTGTTAGTTTCTTGATAATCCTTGTTTCAGTGCTGAGGTGATGTCGGTCTGTGAGGATGTCGAGGTGTTGTTCAATGCGAGTACGGATACTTTCGTCGATGTTGCTATTTCTCCACTCGTTTGTAGCATGAAGTAGTTGCGTTTTGTTGTCTTTGATTTCATTCTCTGCCTTGTATATCTGATCACGAATCAGATCCTGGCGATATTTTATCGTAAAGGCTTGATTCCTTGCTGCTGGGTCGTGCGCTTTAATATTAGTATATTTTGGTAGCAGTCTTTCCTGTAGACATATATTATTAAATATGATCGAAAAAGTAAGATTAATAATTCTAACACGAATTTTCTCAATCTTTCGTACATTTCTTTTCACTGTTGGAGGTAATTCAAAAATCAATTCTCCAAAATTCATTTTTATTTCTAGTCTGACGCGACATGAGCGCGTTTCGTAAAACTTATTACATTTTCAAAGACTTTAGTTTACAAATACACAACTGAATAGAACTTTCACATCTCCGTTTTTGTTTATATCTACATTTGAGTGAGGTGGATGGGGTGAGGTGGCATTAATAGGGTATTAATTTCATCAACACAAGACAGAACAAGAGGTGGCATTAATAGGGTATTAATTTCATCAACACAAGACAGAACACGAAATAATGGGTATTGAAATGGAAGTGATTGTAGAAAGCCTATTGGTCCATATTTCTTGATGCTTCTATATTGGAGCGGAGTCTTGAGGTGGGCAGAATATAGTTGTGCATTAATTGGCTGTTGATTGCTGGTGTTGACTTCTTAATGTGTAGTGCCTCGCAAAAGTCAAGCCGCCTGCTATCGCTGTATCTATCGATGATTTTCGATAGATACAGCGTATCTATCTCTGACCAAACTAAGTTCCAAAGGGTAACGAAGGACACTACAGCCGAATTGAAAGCAATGGTCAACAAACTGATCGAAACTGTAAACGCCAAGATATCCGGACTCCACCTGCCAAAGATCATTGGGGAATATAAACCTGGATATGCGTATGGAAATGTCAAGACACACAAGCCTGGAAACCCACTTCGGCCAATCATTAGCCAGATACCCACACCCACGTACAGACTGACGAAGCGACACAACGGCCTGCTGACTCCTTATGTTCCTTGGGCCTTCAGCCTGAAGTCTCCAAAGGAATTTGTTGACTTACTGCGGGGCACACGGGCCACAGGGATAAGAGCCTCGTTGGACGTAGAATCGCTGTATACCAACGTACCTGTGAACGAGACAATCGGGATGATAGCCAACAGTGTATCGTGATCCAGCCTGTACTCATTTTGACATACCCGAAAATATCCTAAGGAAACTACTCCAAGCTTGTGCTAAAGAGGCACCCTTCTTGAGCCCGGATGGGCACATGTATAAGCAAGTAGATGGGGTCGCCATGGGTTCTCCCCTAGGTGTCCTGTTTGCAAACTTCTACATGGGTACCATCGAGCAAAAAGTCTTAGTCGACATGAACTTGAAACCGGCCATATACTGCAGGTATGTTGACAACATTTTTACACAGGTACCTGATGTCAGACATCTGCAGGAGCTGAAGGAGGCATTTGAGCAGAGTTCCGTGCTGCGTTTCACTTACGAGATGGAAAAGGATGGGAAGCTGCCCTTTCTAGATATAACAGTCATGGAAAAGAGCGGAGGTTTCCACACTGCAGTCTACACTAAGGAAACGAACATAGGAATGTGCCTAAATGCCAACAGCGACTGCCCAGACAGGTACAAGAGGAGTGTTGTTAACGCATATGTCGACCGTGCTCTAAGCCACAGCTCAGAATGGAAGCAAGTCGACGAAGAACTCTGTAGGGTAAGGCAGGTCCTAGTCAACAACGGCTTATCCAATGGTTTCGTCGAAGACATCATAAGAAGGAAAGTGAAACGCCATGCAACCTCTGAAGAGACAACTAACACAACACCTATACCCCCTATTAGACTATTTTACTGGAACTTCTTTTCCACAGCTCATAAAACAGAGGAAAGGGTCCTGAAAGATATTGTTAATAGAAACGTTATCCCTACAGACAAAAATCAGAGGATACAACTGACGATTTACTATAAAACCAGAAAAACGGCCAGCCTACTCATGAGAAACTCTCCAGACACAAAGCAGAACGCTTTAAAAGAGACCAACGTCGTCTATGCCTTCAAATGCCCACTTGGGGACTGTAAGCTCCAAAAAAACCAGTGTATAGGCAAGACAACAACATCTCTTTCTAGGCGTTTAACGATGCATAAGCAACAGGGTTCCATTAAGGAACATATAATCTCTTCCCACAACCAAACCATCGCCAGAGAAATCCTAGTAAACAACACAGAAATCATCGATAGATACAGCGATAGCAGGCGGCTTGACGTTTGCGAGGCACAAGGCATTAAGAAGTCAACTTCTTAATGCGAGGCATTAAGAAGTCAACACTAGCAATCAACAGCCAATTAATGCACAACTATATTCTACCCACCTCATGACTCCGCTCCAATATAGAAGCATCAAGAAATATAGACCAATAGGCTTTCTACTATCACTTCCATTTCAATACCCATTGTTTCGTGTTCTGTCTTGTGTTGATGAAATTAATACCCTATTAATGCCACCTCTTGTTCTGTCTTGTGTTGATGAAATTAATACCCTATTAATGCCACCTCACCCCATCCACCTCACTCAAATGTAGATATAAACAAAAACGGAGATGTGTAAGTTCTATTCAGTTGTGTATATGTAAACTAAAGTCTTTGAAAATGTAATAAGTTTTACGAAACGCGCTCGTGTCGCGTCAGACTAGAAATAAAAATGAATTTTGGAGAATTGATTTTTGAATTACTTCCAACAGTGAAAAGAAATGTACGAAAGATTGAGAAAATTCGTGTTAGAATTATTAATCTTACTTTTTCGGTCATATTTAATATATATATATATATATATTAAATATGAATATATAAATATATATATATATATATATATATATATATATATATATATATATGTATATATATATATATATATATATATATGCAAACAAGCCTGAATGGTCCCCAGGACTATATACAACTGAAAACTCACACCCCAGAAGTGACTCGAACCCATACTCCCACAACTGGTATGTACAGGGACGCCTTAATCCGCTTGACCATCACGACCGGACATAAGGAAGTGATAGCCGAGGCTATTTGAACCACTTCCCCGCCGGCACTCGGATGGTAATCTTGGGCATAGCATTTTATCAAATCACCTCATTCTTTGGGGCACACGTGAGGAACACAAATGCAAACAAGCCTGAATGGTCCCCAGGACTATATACAACTGAAAACTCACACCCCAGAAGTGACTCGAACCCATACTCCCACAACTGGTATGTACAGGGACGCCTTAATCCGCTTGACCATCACGACCGGACATAAGGAAGTGATAGCCGAGGCTATTTGAACCACTTCCCCGCCGGCACTCGGATGGTAATCTTGGGCATAGCATTTTATCAAATCACCTCATTCTTTGGGGCACACGTGAGGAACACAAATGCAAACAAGCCTGAATGGTCCCCAGGACTATATACAACTGAAAACTCACACCCCAGAAGTGACTCGAACCCATACTCCCACAACTGGTATGTACAGGGACGCCTTAATCCGCTTGACCATCACGACCGGACATAAGGAAGTGATAGCCGAGGCTATTTGAACCACTTCCCCGCCGGCACTCGGATGGTAATCTTGGGCATAGCATTTTATCAAATCACCTCATTCTTTGGGGCACACGTGAGGAACACAAATGCAAACAAGCCTGAATGGTCCCCAGGACTATATACAACTGAAAACTCACACCCCAGAAGTGACTCGAACCCATACTCCCACAACTGGTATGTACAGGGACGCCTTAATCCGCTTGACCATCACGACCGGACATAAGGAAGTGATAGCCGAGGCTATTTGAACCACTTCCCCGCCGGCACTCGGATGGTAATCTTGGGCATAGCATTTTATCAAATCACCTCATTCTTTGGGGCACACGTGAGGAACACAAATGCAAACAAGCCTGAATGGTCCCCAGGACTATATACAACTGAAAACTCACACCCCAGAAGTGACTCGAACCCATACTCCCACAACTGGTATGTACAGGGACGCCTTAATCCGCTTGACCATCACGACCGGACATAAGGAAGTGATAGCCGAGGCTATTTGAACCACTTCCCCGCCGGCACTCGGATGGTAATCTTGGGCATAGCATTTTATCAAATCACCTCATTCTTTGGGGCACACGTGAGGAACACAAATGCAAACAAGCCTGAATGGTCCCCAGGACTATATACAACTGAAAACTCACACCCCAGAAGTGACTCGAACCCATACTCCCACAACTGGTATGTACAGGGACGCCTTAAGGCGTCCCTGTACATACCAGTTGTGGGAGTATGGGTTCGAGTCACTTCTGGGGTGTGAGTTTTCAGTTGTATATAGTCCTGGGGACCATTCAGGCTTGTTTGCATTTGTGTTCCTCACGTGTGCCCCAAAGAATGAGGTGATTTGATAAAATGCTATGCCCAAGATTACCATCCGAGTGCCGGCGGGGAAGTGGTTCAAATAGCCTCGGCTATCACTTCCTTATGTCCGGTCGTGATGGTCAAGCGGATTAAGGCGTCCCTGTACATACCAGTTGTGGGAGTATGGGTTCGAGCCACTTCTGGGGTGTGAGTTTTCAGTTATATATATATATATATATATATATATATATATTTATATATATATATATATATATATATATATATATATATATATATATATATATATATATATATATATATATATGACAATGTCAGACCACGGAGGAAAAATGAAACAGGAAATTTCCTTAAGTACTTCCAAAGAATGTGTTATGTTTACCATATTTCTCTGGGTTTGAGAATATTGTCAAGGCCTTGAAACTTTTTAATATAGATGTAATGTTTAGCTACGAAAACACTGTTGGTAAGCTATTAGTAAGGAACAGCCCTCGTAGTGATAATTGCGTCATTCATAAAATACCTTGTAAGGAATGTAATAAGTTCTATGTCGGGCAAACATCTAAAGATTTAAAATGTAGAATATCGCAACATAAATACTCTGTAAGACATGGCCAATTGTCTAATGCTTTGTTTGTGCATTTGTCAGAAAAAGCTCACCAAATTGATTGGGAGAGTGCTTCTTCAATAACAAATTGTAAAAGCACCTATAACAGAAACATAATTGAATCTGCTTTGATACAGATCACCAAAGAAAGTAATTTGAATATTAGCAGTGGTCTATATAACTTAGATCCATTTCTAATAGATCAGCTAAAGGGCGATTTAAGTAGAATCATTGAAAAACATTTGTCTTACTAATTTATTGTATATATTTACTTCTTTATGTTATAATTACCTATATATTATGCTTGTATGTCTTCTGTATCAGATGGGCCATTGGGCTACATCGGATGGGCCAATTGGGTGCATCTGATGGGCCAATGGGCCGTCTGCGTTGTCCAAGTATTGTACCTCACCTTACTTTACCACTCCTTCCTGCCTATTTATACCCATCACTCGATCTGTAAAATGACCTTCTGAAGATGTATTTAATATACGAAAGTACTTAAGGAAATTTCCTGTTTCATTTTTCCTCCGTGGTCTGACATTGTCACATTCTTAATCACGTGTTTATTTTCGTGATATACACACACATATATATATATATTTATATATATATATATATATATATATATTTATATATATATATATATATATATATATATATATATATATATATATATAGATATATGTATATATATATATATATGTATATATATATATATATATATGTATATATATATATAAATATATATATATATATATATATATATATATATATATATATATATATATATATATATATATATATATATATATATATATATATATATATATATATATATATATATCACAATTTGGTAAAATGCTATGCCCAAGATAACTATCCGAGTGCCGGCGGTGGGGTGGTTCATATAGCCTCGGCTATCACCTCATTTTGTCCGGTCGTGATGGTCAAGTGGATTAAGGCGTCTTGTACATACCAGTTGCGTTGCTTCTGGGAGTATGGGTTCGAGTCACTTCTGGGGTGTGAGTTTTCAGTTGCCTATGTCCTGGGGACCATTCAGGCTTGTTCGCATTTGTGTTCCTCACGTGTGCCCCAAAGAATGAGGTGATTTGGTAAAATGCTATGCCGGCGGTGGGGTGGTTCATATAGCCTCGGCTATCACCTCATTTTGTCCGGTCGTGATGGTCAAGTGGATTAAGGCGTCTTGTACATACCAGTTGCGTTGCTTCTGGGAGTATGGGTTCGAGTCACTTCTGGGGTGTGAGTTTTCAGTTGCTTATGTCCTGGGGACCATTCAGGCTTGTTCGCATTTGTGTTCCTCACGTGTGCCCCAAAGAATGAGGTGATTTGGTAAAATGCTATGCCCAAGATAACTATCCGAGTGCCGGCGGTGGGGTGGTTCATATAGCCTCGGCTATCACCTCATTTTGTCCGGTCGTGATGGTCAAGTGGATTAAGGCGTCTTGTACATACCAGTTGCGTTGCTTCTGGGAGTATGGGTTCGAGTCACTTCTGGGGTGTGAGTTTTCAGTTGCATATGTCCTGGGGACCATTCAGGCTTGTTCGCATTTGTGTTCCTCACGTGTGCCCCAAAGAATGAGGTGATTTGGTAAAATGCTATGCCCAAGATAACTATCCGAGTGCCGGCGGTGGGGTGGTTCATATAGCCTCGGCTATCACCTCATTTTGTCCGGTCGTGATGGTCAAGTGGATTAAGGCGTCTTGTACATACCAGTTGCGTAGCTTCTGGGAGTATGGGTTCGAGTCACTTCTGGGGTGTGAGTTTTCAGTTGCATATGTCCTGGGGACCATTCAGGCTTGTTCGCATATATATACATATATATATATATATATATATATATATATATATATATATATATATATATATATATATATATATATATATATATATATTAGTATATTTTGGTAGCAGTCTTTCCTGTAGACATATTTTATTAAATATGACCGAAAAAGTAAGATTAATAATTCTAACACGAATTTTCTCAATCTTTCGTACATTATGCTTCACTGTTGGAGGTAAATCAAAAATCACTTCTCCAAAATTCATTTTTATTTCTAGTCTGACGCGACACGGGCGCGTTTCGTAAAACTTATTACATTTTCAAAGACTTCACAAATACACAACTGATTAGAACTTGCGTTTCCCTGATTTTATATCTACATTTGAGTGAGGTGGGAAGGGTGATGTGGCATTACATTTGAGTAAGGTGGGAAGGATGATGTGGCATTAGAGGATATTAATAGGGTATTAAAAGTATCAACACAAGACAGAACACGAAACAATGGATATTGAATAGAAGTGTTTGTAGAAAGCCTATTGGTCCATATTTCTTGATGCTTCTATATTGGAGCGGAGTCTTGAGGTGGGTAGAATATAGTTGTGCAATAATTGGCTGTTGATTGCTGGTGTTGACTTCTTGATGTGTAGTGCCTCGCAAACGTCGAGCCGCCTGCTATCGCTGTATCTATCGATGATTTCTGTGTTGTTTACTAGGATTTCTCTGGCGATGGTTTGGTTATGGGAAGAGATTATATGTTCCTTAATGGAGCCCTGTTGTTTATGCATTGTTAATCGCCTGGAAAGAGATGTTGTTGTCTTGCCTATATATTGAGTTCTTTGGGGCTTACAGTCCCCAAGTGGGCATTTGAATGCATAGACGACGTTGGTCTTTTTTAAGGCATTCTGCTTTGTGTCTGGAGAGTTTTTCATGAGTCGGTTGGCGTTTTTTTTGGTTTTATAGTAAATCGTCAATTGAATCTTCTGATTTTTGTCTGTAGGGATAACGTTCCTATCAACAATATATTTCAGGACCCTTTCCTCCGTTTTATGAGCTGGTTGTGTGGATTTAGTAGTTGACATTTGGCTGGAGCAAGTGACGGAAGGTAGTTCTGTCTTGCAAGTGTTGTGTAGCCACCATAGCTGGCCGCTTCACCTACAGGCTCAAAGGCCTTTCCCCAGTATTTACAGCTTAAAAAAAAAAAAAATTGACGATTTACTACAAAAACATAAAAACAGCCTAGCTACTCATGAAAAAACTCTCCAGACACAAAGCAGAATGCCTTAAGAGACCAACGTCGTCTATGCCTTCAAATGCCCACTTGGGGACTGTAAGCCCCAAAGAACTCAGTATATAGGCCAGACAACCACGTCTCTTTCCAGGCAATTAACAGTGCATAAGCAACAGGGCTCCATAAAGGAACATATAATCTCCTTTCACAACCAGACCATCACCAGAGAAGTCTTAACAAACAACACAGAAATCATCGATAGGTTCAGCGATAGCAGGCGGCTCGACATCTGCGAGACACTACACATCAAAAAGTCAACACCAGCGATCAACAGCCAATTAATACACAACTATATTCTACCCACTTGAAGACTCCGAATCAATATAGAAGCATCAAGAGGAAGTATGGGCCAATAGGCCCTCTGCAGTTACTTAAATTCTTATGCTCTCATATCCAATTAATACCCATTGTTTCGTGTTCTGTCTTGTATTTGTCACAAGTTTGTTCACCTCATCCAAAACTGTAGCACCATATCACCATATCACCATAAGCTGTTTAGTGTTAGTATAAGTATAACTTTTTAGTGTTTTCAGGTTACAGTTGTGTGTGTAAACTAATGTATTTGAAAATGTAATAAGTTATTACGAAACGCGTTCAAGCGTCGCGTCAGACGAGAAATAAAAATGAATTTTGGAGAACTGATTTTTCAATTAACATCGACAGTAAAAAGAAACAAGAAATATGGAGAAAATTCGTGTTAGAATTATTAAGCTTACTTTTTCGGTCATATTTATCAACATATGTTTACAAGAAAGACTGCTACCAAAATATACACACACACACACATTATATATATATATATATATATATATATATATATATATATATATATATATATATATATATATATATATATATATATATATATGACTGAAAACTCACACCCCAGAAGTGACTCGAACCCATACTCCCAGGAGCAACGCAACTGGTAACTGCAGGGCGCCTTATTCCGCTTGACCATCATGGCCGGACAAAGGAAGTGATAGCCAAGGCTATTTGAACCACTTCCCCGCCGGCAACTCGGATGGTAATCTTGGGCATAGCATTTCACCAAATCACCTCATTCTTTGGGGGCACACGTGAGGAACACAAATGCGAACAAGCCTGAATGGTCCCCAGGACTATATGCGACTGAAAACTCACACCCCAGAAGTGACTCGAACCCATACTCCCAGGAGCAACGCAACTGGTAACTAAAGGGCGCCTTAATCCGCTTGACCATCACGGCCGGACAAAGGAAGTGATAGCCAAGGCTATTTGAACCACTTCCCCGCCGGCAACTAGTCGGCGGGGAAGCTAGTCGGAGTTTTCAGTCGCATATAGTCCTGGGGACCATTCAGGCTTGTTCGCATTTGTGTTCCTCACGTGTGCCCCAAAGAATGAGGTGATTTGGTGAAATGCTATGCCCAAGATTACCATCCGAGTTGCCGACGGGGAAGTGGTTCAAATAGCCTTGGCTATCACTTCCTTTGTCCGGCCGTGATGGTCAAGCGGATTAAGGCGCCCTGTAGTTACCAGTTGCGTTGCTCCTGGGAGTATGGGTTCGAGTCACTTCTGGGGTGTGAGTTTTCAGTCGCATATAGTCATGGGGACCATTCAGGCTTGTTCGCATTTTATATATATATATATATATATATATATATATATATATATATATATATATATATATATATATATATATATATATATATATATATATATATATATATATATATATATATATATATATATGCGAACAAGCCTGAATGGTCCCCAGGACATATGCAACTTTGTGTGAGTTTTCAGTTTATATATATATATATATATATATATATATATATATATATATATATATATATATATATATAACTGAAAACTCACACAAAGTTGCATATTGTCCTGGGGACCATTCAGGCTTGTTCGCATATATATATATATATATATATATATATATATATATATATATATATATATATATATATATATATATATATATATATATATATATATATATAGTGACGAGGAATGTAGGTGTTAAGGCAGTCTTCTCTATTGCTGGTGTAAATGCCAATCACATTAGAAAAAGAAAAAAGAAAAAGAAAATGTTGACTGCTTGTCGGGTGTCTTCCTGTGGCAAAGTGAAAGGGAAAAACACGCAAAACAAATCTTATAAATAATGAAACTTTAATTTACTTTAAACAAATAAAAAATAAAGCTAATCCCTTGGCTATGTACAGTGCAGATCATGAAATATATAAAGACAAACACAATATGAAATAAAATAATAATTACGTTACTCTACAATAAGCAAGACAAAAATTAGTTAAAGATGCTGAGAATATTAACTGGCTGAAACCTCTACTAATATACAGAACGTATGCTTAGATAGAAGCGTCAGCTCGAGAGCACAAGAATATTCTGAGGCCACCTGCTCGTGCAAGACTATATATAAGCGATGCAGATGGCACTGGAGTCGCGTGTAGTCGCTGATTCACCAATGGAGAGAGTGTTGGTTTGAAGTGGTCGTTTGGTGATCGACGAGGTGGTGCGCCACCAGTGAGAGGGGGGTGAGGAAAGTGAGAGTAAGGTAATGTACCCTTTGTAGAGACGTCTGTCTCTACTAATACTAGTCTTGAATGTGGTATCTTGACGTTGCAGATGTATAGAAGTAACGCGATGTAGGAAAGAGCAGGCTAAATCTCTCTTGAAAGAGATTACTGTCACAGCTCTCCGCCGAAGCCTGCTCTTATGGGTTAAGTTACTTCATTGGACGGTAGAGTGATAGGAGTAGCTGCCTCTAGTATGTAGACTCTGGAGAGAGCGTCTGCTATGATGTTATCCGAGCCCTTAATGAAGAATATCTCCAGGTTAAAGTTCTGCAGGTACAGAGCCCAGCGTAGAAGACATTCATTGCTGAATTGGGCTTGTTGCAGAAATCTTAGGGGATTGTGGTCTGAGTAGATGGTAATAGACCAATTACCTTGTAGGTAAGGTTCGAAATGTTGAAAGTTCAGGACGATGGAGAGGAGTTCCTTTTCTATGGTGCTATAGTTCTTCTGATGAGGCTTCAATTTGTAGCTGTAGTAGCTGACAGGAAGAACCTCTTCACTACGCTGTTACATCAGGACGCCCCCGATGCCGGTGCCACTGGCGTCGACATTGATGATGAAGGGCTTCGTAATATCTGGAGTGGCGAGAATGGGATTAGAAAATAGGAGAGACTTTAGTTGTTTAAAGGCAACGGTCTGTTGAATGGTCCAATGAAACCGTTGCTTGGGGCTGGTCAGATTAATCAGTGGTGTTGCTACCGTACTGAAATTTTTTACAAACCTACGATAGTAAGATGCAAGGCCAAGGAAGTGCAGGAGCTGCTTCCTGGTTGTAGGTTGTGGGTAATGCTGAATGGCTTGAGTGTGAATGGCTAACGGAGCTAGGCTGCCACTTCCTATCACATGACCAAGATAACGCACTTTACCTTTAGCAAAGGTGGACTTGCCCAAGTTGATGGTAAGGCCAGCTGTCAGGAACTTTGAGAACAATCGTTGCAGCTGGAGCAGATGTTCGTTCCAGG
This sequence comes from Procambarus clarkii, assembly GCF_040958095.1. Taxonomy (NCBI): domain Eukaryota; kingdom Metazoa; phylum Arthropoda; class Malacostraca; order Decapoda; family Cambaridae; genus Procambarus; species Procambarus clarkii. The sequence continues at coordinate 35,821,389 of NC_091195.1, forward strand.
TGTCAGTTGCCACAACGATGTCATCCAAGTAGGCGTAGGTGTGATCTAGGCCATGGATGACGCGGTTGACAGCTCGCTGGAAGGTGGCCAGGGCATTACACAGTCCAAAAAGGTGTTCATATCTGTACAGGCCAAAGGGACTGGTGAAGGCAGATATTTCCTTAGCCCGCTCTGTCAGACTAATCTGATAGTAGCCCTTTAACAAGTCAATCTGGGAAAGATTAGTAGCATTACCTACTGCGTCAAGGATATCATCTATACGAGGTAAAGGGTAAGCATCCTTGACGGTCAAAAGGTTCAGTTTCCTATAGTCTATACATAATCGTATTCCATGAGGTTTCGGCACCAAGATGCAGCGTGAGGCCCAAAGGGACTCACAAGGGGTGGCCAGCCCATGATCCAGAAGGTACTGTACCTCAGCACGCATAACTTCCTTTTTGTGCGGGCTAATGCGGTAGAAGAGTTGAAGAATCAGCTGAGTATCAGGAAGTAGCTGGATGTCGTGGTGAACCACATTGCATTCCTGGGGATCATCGCTGAACAACTTCTGATGTTCTTGGAAGACTCTGATGAGAGGAGCACTGTTACAGTCCTGCAAATATTTAGGAAGATTTGTAAGAATCTCCGAGTTGGAAGGCACCGACTCAGTGCTTCCGGGAGGAGAAGCAGGGAAGGTCTCACTGTGGAGGTATGGATCTTGAAAGGTGGAGAGAGATACTAACACAGTGGGGGAGTACCTTCATACTTCTTCAAAAGATTGACGTGGCACAACTGGGTCCTCTGCCTCCTATCTGGAGTCTCAAGAACGTAGTTGTGGTTGTTTCTGCACTCCTTGATGCGGTAAGGTCCTGAAAACTTGTTTTGTAATGGAGAACCTGGGATCGGAAAATATGCTAAAACGAAGTCTCCTGCTATAAATTTCCTGATTTTACTGTGTTTGTCAAAATGAGTCTTCATCCTACCTTAAGTTTTTAATAAATTATCGTTGGCAAATTTATGTACTCGCTCTAGAATGTGCTTTAAGTTTTGAAGAAACTGGGGCACATACAGAGGGTCACTGAAGGTGGCATTACGTAGAGTCTTTAAAAGCTTTGAGAGGAGTACGGCACTTACGTCCGTAGAGCATCTCATAAAGAGACACTCCTAAAGACTCATTTGGGAGACTTCTGAAAATGCACATGATGATGTCAAGTTGTTTATCCCAGTCTTTCATAGTTTCATTGCAAAATTTCTTAAGGAGTGATTTTATAGTTTGGCGACTACATTCAAGAGAACCCTGTGAAGCAGGATGATAGGGGCTGGACAATACCCGAGTATTGTTGAATTCTTCCAGTGTCTTCTTTAAGAGATCACTGGTGAAGTTGGTGCCACAGTCACTTTGAATCTCCCGAGGAAATCTGTATTGTGTAAAGATCTTCAAGAGTTGCTTCACCACAGTAGCAGCCGTAATATTCTTTACAGGAACTGCTATGGGGAATCTGGTAGTTGGACACAGGATGGTTAGTATATAAGCGTTGCCAGAACTGGTCCTGGGTAAAGGACCAACACAGTCTATGATGAGACTGTGAAAGGGTTCCAAAGGCACCGGGATAGGAATTAAAGGAGCCTTGGGAATAGAGATGTTAGGTTTTCCTGCCATCTGACATGTATGACACTGTTGTACACAAGTTTTTACATCCTTAATCATACCTGGTCTTGTCTGATGGCGTGATAGGTCTAATTAAAACCGTAGTGAGAAAGCGCTCCATGGGCCAGGTGTAGAATATCGGGCCGTAGGCTGGTGGGAACGACTAGTTGGTCGACATTAGCCCAATCGTCATCCTCCGTTAGTTTACTGGGTCGGTACCTGCGGTAGAGCAACTGGTTCTCTAGGAAGAACCCAGGAATACTATCAGATTGAGTCTCGGCCAGGAAGAATAATGGTGTTAATGAGGTATCCTTCCTCTGCAACTTACGGAACTCCACCATAGTGAGATTCGGTGGTAGATTCTGATGGTCTTGAGGGACAGCCGTTGAAGCCGAGTCAGCTGTTTGCGGGCGTGCAGCTTGCACACGGGTTGTCACCAAAACCAGAGGAGAGACTTCATCACTCTTGGACCTCTGCTGGAATATACTTCAGGATGGGGTTTTCCACGTCAGAGTCACATACCTGGGGTTTGTCCATGATGATCAAGTTGGAAAGTTGTAGATCTTCGGCCAAGTCGTTGCCCAGGAGAAGTTGTACCCCTGACATGGGAAAAGGCTTTTCCCGGATGGCGACTTGAACTTCACCTTGTACGAAAGGACAATCCAGGTGGACTCTGGCGAGTGGATATGGAGTGGTAGCAGTGAGGTCAGTGATAAGGACCGTCTCCCCGGTGTAGGTGATGTTAGGCACAGCCGATTTCAAAATTATAGACTGAAGAGCAGCTGTGTTCCTCAAGATCTTCACTTTGAAACATCCCTCCGAATCTGTACTGTTGGCAGAGACAGTTCCAGGATACAGGTGTTTGCTGAAGAGAGAAAGATCATTAACAGGAACACTAATATTCATCACAGGCTTACCGGACTTAGGAGGAGTCGGTTTGGGTTTAGGAGTTTCACTATAGCCTTTGTATTGGGCTTTTCCACATTTATCTATGGTATGTCCATAGAGCTTGCAATACCTACAATATAATTGAGAGGTTGCTTGATTAGTACTCACTTTGTCATAATTAGACCAAGACTTCTTACTGGAAGATGTGTCAGCTGTTAACCTGTGTATAAGACTGTAGGTGTCAGCCGACTTCGCACATCTGATGAGGTCGGTTTCCTCTTTGTCTGCTAAGTGAAGACGGATGGGAGTAGGAACACGTCTAAAGAATTCCTCGACTAGAATGAGGTTGACAAGTTCTGAAAATGTAAAAACATGGGCTGCTTCCAGCCATTTCATGAATTATCTTTTCTTAGTATTGGTAAATGCTAAATAGGTGGTAGCACTTGCCTTTAGATAATCACGGAATCTTCGTCTGTAGCTTTCGGTGGAGAGAAGGTAGGCGTCTAGAACGGCTTGCTTTAGGGTCTTTGTCATTCTCAGACGCTAAGGTACTGAGAGTAACCGCAGCTCTAACCGCAGAGTGTGAGATGCACTCTGAGAAGTATAGACCACTGTTCTTCAGATCAGTTAAGTTTTTTAGCTATGGCCTCAAAAGTAGTAAAAACACATCTATCTTTGTCTCAACGAATGGTGGCATTAACTTACTTGCCTGGGAGATGCTAAAGCTTACTGGAGGACTGGCCGTTTGTGGTTGGCGTGTCTTTTCCAATTCCCTTCTTTTCTGTTCTACAATGATGTCAGCTTGTTTTTCTGCGGCCTCTAGTTGAAATGCGGCCTTTTTCTTCGCAAGGTTGTACTCGAACTCTAGTTTTTCTTTATGCAGGGAAGCCTCGCGTTCCTTTAATTCAAGAGCTTCTTTCTGGAGCTGAAGAGCTTCTTTCTGGCGTTCACGTTCGGCGTTAGCGATTTCTAGTTTCAATTTCATGGCTGCCAAGGCGTTCTTGTCTGCAATTAAGTAATGTTCACGAGATTCAGGAGTAATAGCATCATATTGTCCAATAAGTGGTCCAGGATAAGGTTGTGCAGATCAGTTTTAGTAGCTCCAATTGGGGCTGTAAGGTTATACTCAGCTACTAGAGTTAGCATCTCCGCCTTGGTTGCACGAACTAGTGTGCTCACTTCCTCTTTTGGATTCTGTCGGAATGTGGAAAGACGAAACATGGTGAATGATAGCAAACAGATGTCCAGAGAATATACCTGTGGTATTATAAGTGTCAGTAACAGGATGACGTGGCAACTGGTGACTATTCTGTGGGAATTCAATCGTTAATGTGAAAACAATTAACGTTATTATTAGATGTTAAGGGATTAAATAATCAAAATGCAGGAAAATCTTGTACCTGGCACTTTATATACGAGAATAAGGGCAAGAAATCCTACTAAAATAAATGAAACTTTGATAGTTTAAACAATGAGAGGTAGTCCAAAAACGTAGGGACACCTTGCCGGGTCTCTATAGGACAAAAGCAAGGGGTTTCCTACTTAACTAGATAACACTTACAGAATTAGCGTTCTTTGTGGTCTGGAAAAGATTGCCAATTCCCTGCCTGTGTAAGTATAATAATCTCTGACCGACGCATAGGGGGTGCGAGTGTCAACTGGTGACGAGAACTGCTGTTGAGGTCCCAACTAAATAGCGTAGTCCGTGCGAGAGGAACTATGGCCCTCTACATCCTCCTTCGGTCAGATTGCAGAAGATAGGGTACGTGTCCCGAAGACAAACCAAAGTACCAGGGTACCAAAGGGGGTGATCTGCCTTGAATGAAAAATATTCTAGGGACGAGAATAAGGTGGAATACACGAGTAATAACACCGAGGGATGAATAACCAATTAAGAGAGTGACTGGCCACCAGACACCACGTAATCCACAGTCATCCAACACTCATAAAATGTTACACTCTGAGAGCACAAAATACACAGCACCATAAAAATTACTGAAAGCTATAAAAGTATTGAAAAAGCAACGTGTAACAAAGCCAAGTACACTTACCACAAATTGAAATGATTGGTCTAGTATCAGTACCTGAGGAGTTCTTCCAAGACAAACCTTATTGTGAAGACACTCCCGGACGGGCCCCAATTAATGTGACGAGAAATGTAGGTGTTAAGATTCACTACTTGGAACAAAAAGTTCCAAGTAGCACGGGCTATGGTGAACCCGTAGTGAACTTACCTGGCACAGAAACGGGGCTGTAACTGTGGAGGAGTTACCTCGACAGTGAAGAAGAACGTAAGAAATATTGAGAAGATTCGTGTTAGAACTAATAATCTCACCCTTTCAGTCATATTCAACAACATATGTTTACAAGAAAGACTGCTACGAAAATATACTAATATTAAAACGCACGACCCAGCAGCAAGAAACCAAGCCATCACGATAAAATATCGCCAAGATCTGATTCGAAATCAGATACACAAGGCAGAAAATGAGATCAACGATAGCAAAACGCAACTACTTCATGCTACAGACCAATGGAGAAATACCAACATTGACGAAGACCTCCGTACTCGAATCGACCAACATCTCGACATCCTTACAGATCGACATCGCCACAGCACCGAATCCAGAATCATTAAGAAACTGATAGCATTATTTGGAGGACCCATGGCAATTCCACGACTCAGAGATGGCTTCTTAAACCTTCCTGGAATCAACCTCACTGAAGACCATATCACTCTCTTAAATCTGGGTATAAACTGTCACGTTATATCCAGACCAAATGAGATGGCCCGGAAAGTAGAGTTGGAGATTCTATTGGATGACATACTCGACTTCAAGACGCAAAAGAAGATTACCACGAAAGACACCTTGCAAGCAGAACTTATTGCAGAAGGAGGAAAGACTCGAGGTAACTACAAAATCACCATACTGTCCCCCGAGCTCAAAGCGGCAGCTAAGAGCCTTCATGAGAATAAGGAGATAGTCAAGAGAGAGGTGACAAGTCGCCAAAATACGTTATTCTAAAAAAAAGACGAATATCTGGTAAAAAGTAACCTCATACTCTCCGACCAAACTAAATTCCAAAGGGTAACGAAGAACACTACAGCCGAATTGAAAACGAAGGTATTCAGATTGATCGAAACTGTGAACGCCAAGAAATCCGGACACCACCTGCCAAAGATTATTAAGGAATACAAACCTGGTTATGCGTATGGGAATGTCAAGACGCACAAGCCTGGAAACCCACTTCAACCAATCATCAGCCAGATACCCACACCCACATACAGACTGCCTAAGCACTCAACTGCTTGCTGACTCCTATGTACATTGTGTTTTCAGCCTGAAGTCTCCAAAGAAATTTGTTGCCTTATTGCGGGGAGTAAGGGCCACATGGATAAGAGCCTCGTTGGGTGTAGAATCACTATTTACCAACGTTCCTGTGGATGAAACAATCAGGATGATTGCAGATAGAGTGTATCGGGATCCGGCTTGTACTCCTCTTGACATACCAGCCAACATACTAAGGAAACAACTTCAAGCTAGTACTAAAGAGGCACCCTTCTTGAGTCTAGATGGGCACATGTATAAGCTAGGTCGCCATGGGTTCTCCCCCTAGGTGTCTAGGTGTCCTGTTTGCGAACTTCTACATGAGTACCATCGAGCAGAGGGTCTTAGTTGACATGGACTTGAAACCCACCATATACTGCAGGTATGTTGACGACATTTTTATGCAGGTACCTGATGTCAGACGTCTGCAGCAGCTGAAGGAGGCATTGGAGCAGAATTCTGTGTTGAGTTTCATGTACGAGATGAAGAATGACGGGAAGCTGCTCTTTCTACATGTATTAGCACAGAAAGGAACGGAGGCCTCCACACTGCAGTCTACATTAAGGAAACAAACAGGAATGTGCCTCATTGCCAATAATGACTGCCCAGACAGGTACAAGAGGGGTGTTGTCAACACTTACGTAGCCCGGGTTCTCAGCCACAGCTCAGGATGGAAGAGAGTCGATGAAGTACTCTGTAGGGTAAGGCAGGTCCTAGTCAACAACAGCTTCTCCAATTGTTTTGTTGAAGACATCATAAGAAGGAAGGTGAAACGCCATGCAACCTCTGAAGAGTCAACTAACTCAACAACTGTACCCCTATTAGACTATTTTACAGGAACTTCTTTTCCACAGCTCATAAAATGGAGGAAAGGGTCCTGAAAGATATTGTTAATAGGAACGTTATCCCTACAGACAAAAATCAGAAGATTCAATTGACGATTTACTATAAAACCCCAAAAAAACGCCAACCGACTCATGAAAAACTCTCCAGACACAAAGCAGAATGCCTTAAAAAAGACCAACGTCGTCTATGCCTTCAAATGCCCACTTGGGGACTGTAAGCCCCAAAGAACTCAGTAAATTGGCAAGACAACATCTCTTTCCAGGCGATTAACAATGCATAAACAACAGGGCTCCATTAAGGAACATATAATCTCTTCCCACAACCAGACCATCACCAGAGAAGTCCTAACAAACAACACAGAAATCATCGATAGATACAGCGATAGCAGGCGGCTTGACATCTGCGAGGCACTACACATCAAAAAGTCAACACCAGCGATCTACAGCCAATATATATTGTGACAGTAATCTCTTTCAAGAGAGATTTAGCCTGCTCTTTCCTACATCGCGTTATTTCTATACGTCTGCAACATCAAGATACCACATTCAAGACTAGTATTAGTAGAGACAGACGTCTCTACAAAGGGTACACTACCCTACTCTCACTTTCCTCACCCCCTTCCCTCACTCACTGGCGGCACACCACCTGGTCGATCACCAAACGACCACTTCAAACCAACACTCTCCCCATTGGTGAATCAGCGACTACATGCGACTCCAGCGCCATCTGCATCGCCTATATATAGTCTTGCACGAGCAGGTGGCCTCAGAATATTCTTGTGCTCTCGAGCTGACGCTTCTATCTAAACATACGTTTTGTAAATTAGTAGAGGTTTCAGCCAGCCAATATTCTCAGCACCTTTAAGTAATTTTTGTCTTGCTTATTGTAGAGTAACGTAATTATTTTTTTTGTATTGTGTTTTGCCTTTGTATACTTCTTGATCTGTACAGTACATAGCCAAGGGATTAGCTTTATTTTTATTTGTTTAACGTAAATTAAAGTTTCATTATTTATAAGATTTGTTTTGCATGTTTTTCCCTTTCACTTTACCACAGGAAAACGCCCGACAAGCAGTCAACATTTTGTTTTTCTCTTTTTTTTTTTTCTAATGTGATTGGCATTTACACCAGCCATAGAGAAGACTGCCTTAAACAACAACTACAACGACAAACACCTCAACATCCTTACAGATCGACATCGCCACAACACCGAAACCAGGATCATCAAGAAACTGACAGCATTATTTGGAGGACCTATGGCGATTCCACGACTCAGAGATGGCTTCTTAAAGCCATCTTAAAGCATAGTCTTGCACTTGTTGATATTAAAAAGCATTTGCCAGTCTTCTGATCATTTGTGGCGTTCATGTATATCACTTTGTAAGGCTCCAATATCATTATGATTTCCCACTTTGTCAGAAGTCTTTGTGTCAGCTGCAGATTTGATGATGTGTTTTGTAATATTCTCATCTCTGTCATTAATGAAAATGACAAAAAGGGTTGGCCCCAAAATTAATCCCTAAGGCACCCCACTCACCACATTTCTCCATTCAGATTCATTCCCATTTAGCACGATCAGTCAGCAGATTTATGCTGAGCTTTCTGCCTTTTCTGCAAATATGGGGAACATTTGCATATTTTCGTTAAAGAGGGGACTATTCTATGGTCTAGAGATTTTGTGAAAATTAATTTCAGTGGTAGTCATAGTTCTTCTGCTAGTTCCTTTATAACTCTTGATTGGATTTCATCCAAACGAGGGGTTTTTGAGTCTTTGTTTGTCAATGTTTTTATGAATATGTCGCATGTTATGGGTAAAACCCAAAATTCATTCCCCCTCACCTACTTCAAACATTTGTGTGGGTGATGGGATGTCATCTAACCTTTCTAGTATGAACACTGATGTAAAATATTAATTTAGAGCGTTTGCTGCCCTTTTGTCGTCCATTATAACTCGGTTAGTTTCATCTATTAAGAAGTCCTACGGGGTACTTTGTTTTTCTTCTACTTCTTATATAAACATAAAATGATTTTGTATCTTTCTTTATGTTTATGGCAAGTTTTCTTTCGTAGTTTCTTTTGGCTGATCTGATTTTCTGCGTAGCCGAGTTTAGTGCCCTTTTGTGTATCACATAATAATAATAATAATAATAATAAAATGATGTTCATCGTGGATTGATACGTTCAGCAGAGGTTCTGCTTGGTTATCAATGCTCATTTTACGTCCCGTGTCATTCATCTTGTTCCCTTTCTTTACTTTCTCCTTTTTGGCACATATTTTTGAACGATTTCTGTGATAATTCTCTTGAAATTTTGCCTAGATGTTTCCATGCCATGTTCGCCTATCAGCTCCCTCCAGGAGATGTTTCACAGTTCTCTCATTCCTTGATAGTCTCTGCGATGGTAATCTAGAAATTATTATGGTTTACCTTTATGTGGGTTTCTATATTCGTAGTCCACCTTAAAATATGGTGATCTCATGAGTGGGTTAGCTTTTCCTCCACCTGAATTTGATCAATGATGTCCTCTTCTAAAGTTAGCACAAGATCTAGAATGCTGCTACCTAATGTGGGCTCTACCACATGATGTATAAGAAAGGAGTCATGCACAAGGTCTAGAAATTGTTCTCCTTCTGGTTGTGATGTTAGATTTTCCCAATCTTTGGTTTCATGGTTAAAGTCCCCTATTATTAGGGTTTCGGTTTCTGACGCAGCATTGATCACATTATGCAGATCCATAACTTCCTCTGCTGCTGCTGTGTCAGCCCTGTAGCATATTCCCACTGTCATTTTGCTTGCATCTTGAGTTAGTATGTTGCACCATACCGACTTTGAGGATCCCATGGTGTTCAGTTTCTCATTGTTGGCTGCATCTAGGTCCTCTTTCACTTGTAGCATTACCCCACCTGCTCTTGTTGTTCTGTCCTTTCTGAATGGTGGGTGGTATCCTGGGAGAAAGAATTTCCCCTCTATTATGTCCTTTCGGTCCCATGTTTCCCTGATGCCAATGATGTCAGGATTTTCAGCCTCAGCAAACGCACATAATGAGTCAAATTTATTCACTAGGCTTCTGGCATTTCTGTAAAAACAATTTAAACTCCTGATGCTGTTCCTGGGAAGGGCTGGGAGATTGCTCCCGTATTTATTTTTGTGGAGGCGGTCTTCTAGGGGCTAGTAGGACCGATCACGTGGTGAGACACAGATATGTTATATTATCAAAGACAGGAGCCCACCTTGAGCTGTAGTCTTCCGGTGAGATGGTGGAAGCGATGCTCGGCTTCTCGGGTGATATAGGATGGACGAGGTCCTCAATTCTGGCCAATATAGGGTAACCCAATTCGTAGGAGGGGCAGGGGTAGCAGGTCTACACGTGGTCCGGTGTGGTTCTCTACTGTCTCTCTCTCTCTCTGCCCCCAGGCATGCGCGGGAAGGTGCGCACAGTCATCTCGTCCGCCAATCAGGATCCCAGCTCTGCCTAAGATATACAATGCTCCCACTGGCGGGCACTTTGAATGTAGTTCCCTCCACATTACTCTACAAAGACTGAAGGTGAAGTCTTCTCTCTCTGGTTGGGATTTTTTTATTTCATTATTGCGTTTCTATTCTATCTCACTTTCTTTCTAATATATTCGTTCTGCTTGTGCTTCCTACTATTCTCCTGTTTTGCCATTATTTTGATTCACTCTTAGTTGACAGCCTTTCACATTTCATCTCTTTAATTTCACTCGTATTTCTTCTCTTTCCATCTTTCATACCTCTCGTCATTTTCCGTTTCCTTTCGTTCCTCTCTTTACCCAGAGACAGCTGAGTGGACAGCGCTTCGGATTCGTAGTCCCGAGGTTCCGGGTTTGATCCCCGGTAGAGGCGGAGACAAATGGGCAAAATATTTCTTTCACCCTGATGCTCCTGTACACCTAGTAATAAATAGGTACCTGGGAAGGGAACTATCAGGGAAAAGCGCCAAGCCAATAGACTATACAGCACTTGGAAGGGGTCAGAATAAGGATTTGGGATGTGACGGGGGAAAGTAATGGTGCCCAACCACTTGGACGGTCGGGGATTGAACGCCGACCTGCATGAAGCGAGACCTTCGCTCTACCGTCCAGTCCAAGTGGTTGGGCTAAGTGTCTATGAGTAAGACAGCTGCTACGGACTGCTTCCTGGGGGTGTGTAACAAAAAGGAGGCCTGGTCGAGGACAGGGCCGCGGAGACGTTAAGCCCCGAAATCATCTCAAGATATCTCAAGATAACCCCCTCATCTATATGTCCCTGTCATTCTGTTTCGCCTTATTCCCTTTCACTGACCCTCGCTTTCCTGCACTTCTCTCTCCCACTCTTTGTCTCCCCCATTCCTCCTTATCTCCCTTTCTTTCCTTCTTCTCCCTCTCCTCCGCTTCTCCCTATCTCTGCGGACCGTCTCAAGTCTATTAGGCTCCCGTCAATGGACAGAGGGTCACGAGGAACATTCCTGTAAATAAACAATTACTTTTCCTATTAAGACGGGCAGTTTGCGAGTCCGGTTGGCCAGAGGTTCCAATTATAACTCGTCGCCTTTTACATTGAAGCATCATTTACAGGGGGATCCTGAAGGTTCATTTATTGGGGATCCTGAAGCTTCACTTACATTGAATTCTGAAGCTTCATTTACAGTGGATTCTGAAACTTTATTTACAGTGGATTCAGAAGCTTCATTTACTAAGAGATTTGATACTATCTACTGGGAATCCTGAAGTTTCAATTTCAGGCGGATCTTGAAGCATCATTTACAGGGTATCTTGAAGCATCATTTACAGGGTATCTTGAAGCATCATTTACAGGGTATCTTGAAGCATCATTTACAGGGGATCTTGAAGCATCATTTACAGGGTATCTTGAAGCATCATTTACAGGGGATCTTGAAGCATCATTTACAGGGTATCTTGAAGCATCATTTACAGGGGATCTTGAAGCATCATTTACAGGGGATCTTGAAGCATCATTTACAGGGGATCTTGAAGCATCATTTACAGGGGATCTTGAAGCATCCTTTACAGGGTATCTTGAAGCATCATTTACAGGGGATCTTGAAGCATCATTTACAGGGTATCTTGAAGCATCATTTACAGGGGATCTTGAAGCATCATTTACAGGGTATCTTGAAGCATCATTTACAGGGGGATCTTGAAGCATCATTTACAGGGGATCTTGAAGCATCATTTACAAGGAATCTTGAACCTCATTTACAGTGGTAAATCGATGTCACTTTTTCAGAGGACGCTGGTCCTTTTCTTCATTGGGATCAGAACCTCTTATACAACAGGTTCAGATTACTTTGTAAATAAGAACCTAATCTTTCAATCGTGGTCCCACACAATCAACCGGAATCCATGCAATCAACTGAGGCCCACACAACCACTCAGAGCCCACACAATCAATCGTGGTCCCACACAATCTACCGAGAGCAACTCATAGAACTGGTTTCAAACAATTAACCGGCCTTTAGATCATAACTGGCTGGATGTTTAATTTTATTCTTCGTAGTTTTGGCAGAGTGCTACTTTACGAGGGAAGACTATAGGAAGCAGGGGAGAGGGGAGACTAAGAACGGGATGCAAGGGGAAATGGAAAACTATTTGTGGAGGGGAATCTATTGCATGAGTGTCTATGGGAGGGGGAACTGTTAGAAGGGAAATTAAGGAAAGAAGGTAACAGGGAAGGTAAGAATTATTGGAAGTGGAGATATAGAAAAGAAAAACAAAGAGGAAGAAATAAGGAAGTCGGAAATAGGAATAGTTAAATAAACACACGAATAATTGAGTGTTTCATATCACGTATGTCAGACCAATATTTAAATAATGAAGCTCCAGCATGCAGCCCATATCTCGTTAAACACAAAGCTGAAGGAAGTCCAGATGTATATCATTATATTAATACCAGAGCCAAGAGGGATGAGTTGCGAGGTATAACTAAAAGAATTAAACTTCAGTAGAAGAGTCCGTGGAACCATGATTACTACATACAAAAAAAATTGATTCAGAATTAGAATAAAGGTAGATCTAACAGGTTACCTCTCTGTACTCAAGTCAAGTGAAGATGAATAATGTGTGCACTGATGTAAGTTCAGACAAGAATGAGGACACACGGAGCTAATTTCCAGAGAACAATAAGATAAACCTTTAGATATAGTTGGTGCCTAATTATTAACACATTGAGCTTCCTAAGCTTTTATACTGTTTAAGACTTTTAAATAAAATTAATTTAAGTAAAAGTATGCAAGGAAATTTATTTAGATAGCTAATTTATTAAAAATCTAATTCCGTTGGTTAATTACAGAATAGAAGAAATACAGTAAGACACAAATACAAGTACCATCTTTTGTGTGATGTAGGAATCAAAGGTGATTCCTTATTCACCTTTGTGGAATCAATTGCATTTAGAAAAATAAAATGGAATTTTCAGACTTGCTAAAGTCTGCGTTTTAACAATGTAAAATTTGAGGGTTGTATGGCAGATAATTTTCTATACATGACAGCTTCTTGAAGCTGACGAAGAGGTTAGTGGATGCTAAAGAGACGAGATGAAGTGCCAGATTTTATCTAATTGTGGGTGATGTAGGGAATTTTATCCTGTTTTAAAATACTTTCTAAATACAATGATATTTACTTCCATGTCTTCAGTAGATTAGGTATTTATTATTTTCTACTTGAAAGAAAAAAAATTACCATCATATATGAGTGCTGTTTTGCCTCATCATCAATTCATATATCAACTCATATCACTCCATAATCACTCACAAAGCCAAAGTGGTTGGGCCACTACCCTGTCCTCCCCACTCTCCACCCAACCTCCCAATCCTTCTTCATGTTTTCCCAAATCCTTCCCTTGCCTCTTCCATCCCCAGCTTGGCAGCTCTTTGGACATTTTCAAGTTCAAGATCTATTCCATAGTTCTCATTGGCCGAGACAGAGTGGAAAGATGGAGATCGGAGAAACAACGGAAACAACGTGAACACTACAAGAGGGAGGGGAAGATTAAAGCAAACTGTCGTCTCAGAAGTTCCCCTAACCTAACACGAGAGGAAACTTCTAGAGAGAGGAGGACTGACTTTTATGATAGGCCCACCAGCACGCAAGACACGACTGGATACATTGAGCCCTTAGGCATCAGCTTGGAAAACAGTATCAACCAAATCTGGAGCACCCTAAGGCCCGACCAATGTAAGTTACAGCGGGAACCCAAAAAACTAAACTATCCCTCTCCTACAGGGACCACCACCCAGTCAAGACGAAACGAAGTTTGGTGGGGCTGAAGGAGGTGATCCGCCACCTGAAGGAGGACCTCAAAAAGGAGACGGAGCGCAGGCAAAATTGCAACCTGCCCCGAGAAGAGTGGGGAGCCTTGTCAACACTGAAGTCGAGAACGGACATAGTTATTAAACCCACGGATAAGGGAGGCGCCGTCGTCGTCTGGAGACGGAATAACTATACCCGGGAAATGGAACGACACCTGGCAGATACAGTGGTGTACCACTGGATCACAAACCAAGACGCTGCTCTGAAGAACGCCCAGACAAGGAGCAGGAATCCAGACCACAAGCTTTGTGAAAATAAAGTCCGAGACGGGAATAGTGGGCTCATGCAAGGAAGGGCAAGGGGACTTCTACATAGCCTTTTAGTCTACCACCAATGTAACCAACCAGGAGGCCTGGTCGACGACCGGGCCGCGGGGACACTAAGCCCCGGACGCACCTCAAGGTAACCTGAAGGTAGGTAAGGTAACCATCCCACACCTTTGTCTTCTACCAAAGATTCACAAACCACCAAACGAGATCACAGGAGCGTGGCAGGGGAGACCAATGCTGAGCGGCTGCAGGGCAGGTCTACACTAACCCCACCAGCTCCATAACTGGTGGATTTCAGCCCTCTGAGGTTGAAATCCACCATGAAGACCCCCCCCCCCCCTTCCATCCATAGAATCAGCCATTGATACAGATAATGGCTCCAAAGAGCCTCCACTTACGGGCTTACCATAGCACGTGCTGCTTGGAACTTTTTGTTCTAAGTAGCTGAATCTAAAACGATAACAACAACGCTTTCTCCTGATAGTTCCATCTACCCGAACATACCACAGAGAGAGACAGCCAAAGTGGTAGCAATTTTCTTTGATGAAAACAGTCACAGAATTACACAACAACTACGATACACAGGAGTATGGAGGACGCCTCTTAGACAGTTATTAGAAGTATCCTTACTCCATGTAATGAGGGACACACTGGAATTACATACTCCATGTAATGAGGGACACACTGGAATTACATGCTCCATGTAATGAGGACACAATTAGATGGCAAGGCATATAGACAGACGAAGAGCACTGCTTAAGGAGCGTTCAGTAGTGTAGCTATTGCTGACATCTTTATGCAGGTAGTATTTGAAAGGGACAGATCCCACAGAGAAGACGCCCAGCAGTGTACTGCAGATATATAGCCGATATCTTTGGAATCATGGTAGACGGACTCCCATGTCTAGAGGGTTTCTTTGCTTGGGTGAACACAGTCCACGGATACACAAAATTTACCCTAGAACACGACGACCCCATAATAAATTTCCTGGACACCTCGGTGTACGTGGACGAGACAACCCGACACCTGAACACAAAGGCGTATTACAAACCTACGAACCTTCACACATACCTGAAGTTTAGGACCATCTGCTAGCTCTAAAGAAACCATTACCCTTCTCACTAGGACTATGCCTTAAAAGAATAAACAGCAAGGATGAAACCCTCTACCCTAAGCTAGACGACCTGTGGGAGATGTTTATGCACAGAGGTTACTCTCAGGAAACGCTGAACCAACGGTTTACAACCCGTTCTCACACTTGCTTATAGTCAATATTTTGCTTATGAATAAGTTCAGATGCGATATACTAATTTATTGTGAATATTTGAGTTTACCTGAAAAGCTGAGGAGAAAACCAAGACCCTAACCTAACCTTCTTCGCATGTTAAGATAGGCATTTTCTTGCTTCTTAATTACAATTAGTACTTAACGTATACCTATATTGATATTACAGTTTTATAAAAATAATAAATCAAAACTAAAATATTTAAATAAATTGTAAAGTAACTCAGGATAATGTCAAATTTTGTATAAAATTTATATTGTTTAATAGAACTAAAAAGAAATTCCTAATATTTAAAACTTGTGAATAACAGATCAGGATGGGAGACATTTCCCGTCACGCAGGGTGCAGTCGCACCTCCACAGATCTCCAGTATCTGCTCTTAATACTGGTAATGGCTCAAAAGGGCCACCCCTAATGGGCTATTCATGCCCGTGCCACCTTTTGGGTGGCTTAATCTTTATCAATCAATCATCAGGAGGAAGAGTTAGTGCCTTAAAAAAAATAAACCTTAGAATATACCACATATGTACTTATTCATAAGCCCAGAAATACCAGAGAAGAACTTCTCAGTTCCCCGGCTCCACGGTTGGAGAATAGGAGATGGATCCTCCCTATCCTGTTCTTTCCTAGTTTCGCGGGAAACTAAAACATAAACTCACAGACGTATGGACCTGGATGAGGGAGACATACAGTGATCACCCTTCAGGAGAGAATGTCCCGCAAAATCTACTAATGATTGCGTCGAGGCGAGGTAAGTCCATCAAGGAAAACCTCGTCCGAGCAGGTCTACAACCCGGCACCCACGACCCGACAAGCGAGGAGGACCATGCCGAAGAAACCCGTCGAAACCTACCAGAGCAGGCCTAACCTGACACTGGAGCCTGTACAACACACCAAGGTAACCGAAGTATGTGGACTGGTTAGGATGGACCTACATGCAAACAACAAATCACGTTTTACTTTAACCTTTGTTTCAACATTTTTCACTACACAAAGTTGAACACTAATAGAATGTTCATTTTTCTGACTATCATTTATCATCGATACTTCATGCTCTTCTCTACTTTCTTCTATGGCCGTTCCATTCCC
The DNA here is from genome assembly GCF_040958095.1 of Procambarus clarkii. Classification (NCBI taxonomy): domain Eukaryota; kingdom Metazoa; phylum Arthropoda; class Malacostraca; order Decapoda; family Cambaridae; genus Procambarus; species Procambarus clarkii. The sequence continues at coordinate 35,838,048 of NC_091195.1, forward strand.
CATTTCACGTCCCGTTTCACCACCATCTTCACCCCGTCTACCCTCCATAGCTAACTTCTCTAAAGCTTCAATTGTTCATAAGTATATTAAATAGTGCGGGGTTTAAGACCCCTCCTTGGGGGGTCCCGAGTTCCATATTTATTGTTCTGGAGACTGCTCCGTTGAAGCAGACCTTGACTTTCCTCCCTGTGATATAGTCTTCAATCAATTTCATGAGTCTCCCCTTGACACCAATGCATGCAAGCTCGTCCAGGATCGCAATCCCCTGTGCTTTGTCGATAAGTTAAGATGCGCAAGACCATAAGATTTTTAGGGATGACGAATGTTAATCTTCTTGTTTGATAAGGTGTTCACTTGAGACAGTTAAACAAGTCCCAGCTGGGTTGGGTACAAGTGACAAGAAGAACAACCCAGGGGGTTTTCTTCCTATTGGGGAGTGTTGTACATGTTGCTATGGCGGTATGTTCACTCACAGGATGAGTGGCGCTGCCCAATACTGTCACTATGGCGGTATGTCCACTCACAGGATGAGTGGCGCTGCCCAATACTGTCACTATGGCGGTATGTCCACTCACAGGATGAGTGGCGCTGCCCAATACTGTCACTATGGCGGTGTGTCCACTCACAGGATGAGTGGCGCTGCCCAATACTGTCACTATGGCGGTATGTCCACTCACAGGATGAGTGGCGCTGCCCAATACTGTCACTATGGCGGTGTGTCCACTCACAGGATGAGTGGCGCTGCCCAATACTGTCACTATGGCGGTGTGTCCACTCACAGGATGAGTGCCGCTGCCCAATACTGTCACTATGGCGGTATGTCCACTCACAGGATGAGTGGCGCTGCCCAATAAACTCGCCCCTTGGGGCAAAAATTAAAAATCGACATTTGTTTGGCACTTCTTCCACATTAAAAACAAATTCGTGCTGCTCAATATAAATATGATATGCTTGGAACTATGAAAATGCCGTATTGCTATTTTTTCGTATTCAAGGAAAAAACTCCAACTGACTGCATTTGGTTTATATAAGAACTCTTGTTTATTTCAGTTAACTCCATCCCCCAGAATATATTTACTCCCATACAGGTCCATATTTCATAGGGGTCATGGGCCTTCTCCCGGGCTCTAGCGATGAATTTTATTTACAACTAGCTGTACCCGGCCACAGCAACCTTTCCCTGTCTCCCAGTCCTCCCCACCATTCCCTCCGTCCCATCCCCTCGTCCTTCCAACCATTCCCCACTACCCCGTCCCATCGTCCTCCCCACTATTCCCCCCCTCCCCGTCCCTTTGTCCTCCCCACCACCCACCATTCCACAATCCCCTAGTCCTCCTAACCATTCCCCACTCCACCGTCCTCCCACTCCCCCGACCCCTCGTCCTCCCAACCATACCCCCATCCCCTAGTCCTCCCCACCATCCCCCACGCCCCTCTCCCCTTGTCCTCTCCACCATTCTCGATTCCCCTTTCCCCTCGTCCCCACCATCCCCAACTCCCCTGTCATCCCCACCACTACCCCCTCTACTGTCCCCTCGTCCTCCCCAACATGCCCTACTCCCGTCCCTTCATCCTCCCCACTCCCTCGTCCGATGCATTCCCAAATGATCTGATGTTCCTATCAGAAAATTGAGAACATCAAATGTTTTGATGTTCCCATCACTGAAATAAAAGAAAAACAGTTAAAAAACGAAATGAAAAACAATGAAAAAATAACAAAATAAACCATTCTCACCAAATGAGCGGTATGGTAAACAATACAGCTCAATTCCAACACAATGTCACACAAAATAATTCAATCAAATTGAAAATAAATCGAAATCTATGAAAATTCAATTAATCAATGAAATCAGAAACCATTGAAATGGAATCGTAACATATTTAGTATAACGCGTGTTATACAATCATATGCTACATAAATGCCGTATAAGTAACATTATGTGGGACCATGATGGACAATATATACATTTAGTTTCCATGTGTATTACTCACATGTATACTGTGTAGTTTCCATTTCATTGTTGTTTCTTGCATTGTCCTCTTGTCATGACATATACTGAGATTATGGCACTGAAATGTTTTCCACCTAGACAAGCTTTCGATACACATGTTATATATATCTACTTCATTTTATATTCTTGTATACATAGGTATAAACGGTTGACCGACATTTTGACTCCTCCCTTCACCCCCCCTCCCCCTCTCCCCCCTTGGTGTACCGACTCGCGCCAGCGTTACCTTGTCTTACCAATGCGATATCTTTGTGTACATATTTTTATTTCCTGATAATTTTTTTTTGAGATATACAAGAGTTGTTTCATTCTTGTAGAGCCACTAGTACGCGTAGCGTTTCGGGCAGGTCCCTGGAATATGATCCCCTGCCGCGAAGAATCGTTTTTTCATCCAAGTACACATTTTACTGTTGCGTTAAACAGCTACAGTTAAGGATTTGCGCCCAGTAAATCCTCCCCGGCCAGAATACGAACCCATGACATAGCGCTCGCGGAACGCCAGGCGAGTGTCTTACCACTACACCACGGAGACTTTAATTCTTTAATGTACTGAATTCTTATTATGTAAGGTTATGTCTTATAATCTTTATTTTGTTGTATATTAAATTAGAAGTTCATGAGTGAGTTATATTTGTAAATGAACTAGAGAGATTTGAAAGAGAGGGGTCAGTTGACTCATTGAAGTTGGATACAGTGTCACGCCCCAGCCAGGCTGGCTGAAGGCCCCACTACTCCTTGACTTTCCCAGACGAGCGCATGTGTGGCGTTCTGCTCCGAGATTTGGGACCTTATTTAGGTATTGTGCCTGCTAGTATTATTATCATGTAACAGTATGTATTAACATGGATCATTTCTACTGTTGTTCATCATGTATACCAGGAGGTAGAAGATTTTAAGTCTTTGTGAGGTGATATTCTGAGGAACTTAAGTAAGCCAGTGTGCTCTATGTGATATTGTTTCCTCATGTGTTATTGGTTGTGACACCACACCCCTGTATTGGAATTAGCAGCATATAGGCGCTAGTATTGCACTGCGACAGGCTAAGTTCCTGGGGTCAGCTAGTGTTGATTGATGCAGTTTACAGACCTTTTTTGAATTATCATGCCCAGCTGATGAGAAGCTGGATAAAGTAATTGTGTATAACTTAGTAGCTGGTTATTATTTTAATGTTATGTGGATTATATTAATGCCAGTAAACTGGAATATTTGTTGCTAGTCTTTCACTCCCCCTAGAACATTGATTGATATTTGGCCAGGCTAAGTGTTCCAGTGATGCTGAAGGTTACTCCCTCTTAACAATTAAGTGGAAGTTGTTGTTCGTGTCTCTTAACAGTAATATGGGGGACCGTGATGCATAAATCATATATCCTAATCCATAACACACATCAACACAGAACACCACATCCTCATCGATAACAAGCTGAATTCCCAAGGTCACATTCTAAATATAGCAAAAAATGTTTATAAAACTGTTGGCATTCTTTCTAAGATTAGATATAATGTACCTCCCACTGCCCTGCTAACGCTCTATTACTCACTCATCCGTCCTTATCTCAATTATGTTATTTGTTCTTGGGGTTCTACTACCCAAAATCATCTACATCCTCTAATTACTCAACACAAAGCTGATATTAGAACAATATCAAACTCTGGCCCCAGACAGCACTCGGTACCTTTACTTAAATCTTTGAATATGTTAGATATTAAGTCACTGCACATCCTCTCTTGTGTACTCTATATATTTAAAACTCTGAACTGTAATACATATCCTAATCTTAAACGCTTCCTAGAAGGTTGTAACAGAAGCCATGGGCACCACACCAGAAACAAATACTTATTTGATATTCCAAGAGTGCGACTTACCAAATTAAAAATGCTCTACAAATCAAGGGACCCATAATGTGGAATGACCTTCCCAATCATGTCAAAGGCTGTACCTCTCTCAACCAGTTCAAGAAAAAACCTAAGTACTATCTAATAAACTTCATGTAATCTATCTTACCCCCAAAATGTCAATCCATGCCTTGCTATTTTCAAACAATACTGTTTGCTGACCAATTTGTTTAATTGCCGATTTCTTCCATGTCCCCTCTCCCCCCTTTTTTTCCTTTTTCAACACAATTTATACTTTAATCTCAATTAGTATTAAGTTTTAGTCTAAGTGTTTTTCCCCCACACCTTGCCCTAAACGCTATGCGTATTAGTAACTTTAGGTATTGTATGTACTGGCTCTATCTATAAATCCAACATTATGTCTGTGACTCATCTATGTATGTACTTTTACCCGAATAAACTATAAACAATAAATAAATAATTAAATAAATAATAAATTTATTTTCGAATAAAATAAACAATTCGAATACCCGAATTGAATTTGATATATCCCATTTTGTTTTCAGTGATGTGATTGGCCCCGTTACTGTATGCTTGAATCCTCCCTAGGCTCTATATGGCTAACTGCCATGGCTACATGGCCATCTATGACGCACTAGTCACGTGAGACCACGTGACTCACAGTGAACCCATTTAGGACCTCCGTACCTAGCCACCGGATTGGTCAGTGTCAATGCGACAATGTATATATATATATATATATATATATATATATATATATATATATATATATATATATATATATATATATATATATATATATATATATATCACTAAGAACTCTTTGACCCGGCCAGGATTCGAACCCATGCCGTCCAGGATCACCCCTAAACGTACACAGTACCGTGAACACCGCACCAATGATCGTCTATAAGGATTGGTCAGTCTTGGTGCTTATTAACTAAGCTCCGTGACTGACCAACCCCCGACGACACTCATGGATCCATTTGGATCTGAAAAAACTGTACCCAAATGGATCCATGAGTGTCGTCGGGGGTTGGTCAGTCACGGAGCTTAGTTAATAAGCACCAAGACTGACCAATCCTTATAGACGATCATTGGTGCGGTGGTCACGGTACTGTGTACGTTTAGGGGTGATCCTGGACGGCATGGGTTCGAATCCTGGCCGGGTCAAAGAGTTCTTAGTGATACATGGCTTGCGCGTTCATGCAGCTTTCGCACACACACACATATATATATATATATATATATATATATATATATATATATATATATATATATATATATATATATATATGTATATATATATATATATATATATATATATATATATATATATATATATATATATATATATATATATATATATATATAACTGAAAACTCACACCCTAGAAGTGACTCGAACCCATACTGCCAGGAGGAACGCAACTGGTATGTACAGGGACGCCTTAATCCGCTTGACCATCACGACCGGACAAAAGGAAGTGATAGCCGAAGCTATTTGAACCACTTCCCCGCCGGCACTCGGATGGTAATCTTGGGCATAGCATTTTATCAAATCACCTCATTCTTTGGGGCACACGTGAGGAACACAAATGCGAACAAGCCTGAATGGTCCCCAGGACTATATGCAACTGAAAACTCCTGGGGACCATTCAGGCTTGTTCGCATTTGTGTTCCTCACGTGTGCCCCAAAGAATGAGGTGATTTGATAAAATGCTATGCCCAAGATTACCATCCGAGTGCCGGCGGGGAAGTGGTTCAAATATCTTCGGCTATCACTTCCTTTTGTCCGGTCGTGATGGTCAAGCGGATTAAGGCGCCCCTGTACATACCAGTTGCGTTCCTCCTGGCAGTATGGGTTCGAGTCACTTCTGGGGTGTGAGTTTTCAGTTGCATATAGTCCTAGGGACCATTCAGGCTTGTTCGAATTTGTGTTCCTCACGTGTGCCCCAAAGAATGAGGTGATTTGATAAAATGCTATGCCCAAGATTACCATCCGAGTGACGGCGGGGAAGTGGTTCAAATAGCTTCGGCTATCACTTCCTTTTGTCCGGTCGTGATGGTCAAGCAGATTAAGGCGTCCCTGTACATACCAGTTGCGTTGCTCCTGGCAGTATGGGTTCGAGTCACTTCTGGGGTGTGAGTTTTCAGTTGCATATAGTCCTGGGGACCATTCAGGCTTGTTCGCATATATATATATATATATATATATATATATATATATATATATATATATATATATATATATATATATATATATATATATATATATATATATATATATATATATATATATATATGTACCTAGTAGCCAGAACGCACTTCTCAGCCTACTATGCAAGGCCCGATTTGCCTAATAAGCCAAGTTTTCCTGAATTAATATATTTTCTCTAATTTTTTTCTTATGAAATGATAAAGCTACACATTTCATTATGTATGAGGTAAATTATATTTTATTGGAGTTAAAATTAACGTAGATATATGACCGAACCTAACCAACCCTACCTAACCTATCTTTATAGGTTAGGTAGCCGAAAAAGTTAGGTTAGGTTAGGTAGGTTAGGTAGTCGAAAAACAATTAATTCATGAAAACTTGGCTTATTAGGCAAATCGGGCCTTGCATAGTAGGCTGAAAAGTGAGTTCTGGCTACCGGTCGGCCGAGTGGACAGCACGCTGGACTTGTGATCCTGTGGTCCTGGGTTCAATCCCGGGCGCCGGCGAGAAACATTGGGCAGAGTTTCTTTCACCCTATGCCCCTGTTACCTAGCAGTAAAATAGGTACCTGGGTGTTAGTCAGCTGTCACGGGCTGCTTCCTGGGGGTGGAGGCCTGGTCGAGGACCGGGAAAATGCCCCGAAATCATCTCCAGATAGGTACGACATATATATATATATATATATATATTTATATATATATATATATATATATATATATATATATATATATATATATATATATATATATATATATATATATGTATATATATATATATGTATATACATATATATATATAGACATATATATATATATATATATATATATATATATATATATATATATGTATATATATATATATATATATATATATGTATATACATATATATATATAGACATATATATATATATATATATATATATATATATATATATATATATATATATATATATATATATATATATATATATATATATATATATATATATGTCGTACCTAGTAGCCAGAACGCACTTCTCAGCCTACTATGCAAGGCCCGATTTGCCTAATAAGCCAAGTTTTCCTGAATTAATATATTTTCTCTAATTTTTTTCTTATGAAATGATAAAGCTACATATTTCATTATATATGAAATCAATTCTTTTTATTGGAGTTAAAATTAACCTAGATATATGACCAAACCTAACCAACCCTACCTAACGTAACCTAACCTATCTCTATAGGTTAGGTTAGGTTAGGTAGCAGAAAAAGTTAGGTTAGGTTAGGTTAGGTAGTCGAAAAACAATTAATTCATGAAAACTTGGCTTGTTAGGCAAATCGGGCCTTGCATAGTAGGCTGAGAAGTGAGTTCTGGCTACTAGGTACGACATATATATATATACATATATATATATATATATATATATATATATATATATATATATATATATATATATATATATATATATATATATATATATATATATATATATATATATATATATATATATATTGGTGTATACTGGCAGCAGGTTTTCTTTCAAACATGTTTCATTGAATATGACCGCATATTCTGTATTTATTATTTTCTGGTTTAGGGCTTCTATCCCTCTAACTATTTTCTTAGCATCAGGGCTTAATTGAAATAGGAGTTCTCCAAAACTCATTTTCGTACTTTTAAGGTGAAGAAAAGAAGTGATTTACTATAGAGTGTATTACACTTATTTGTATAATTTGCACGACGTTTCGAACCTCCATGGTTCATTCTCAAGTGAACAGATCTTACAATACTAGTTGATTTTATACCCGCATTAGGTCAGGTGATAATACAATGAAGGTGAAAACATGGGGGGATACATAAGGGATAAACATAGGGGCTGCAGAAGGCTTATTGGCCCATACGAGGCATCTCCTATCTAAACACAAAGATTAATCCAGTGTAATTGGCCTGTTATGTTGGACATTGTCTTCTGTGTTGGCATCGATATGTTCTTGTCTTGTCCTTACTCTCATGGTGGGTAGAGTAAATAGTTCCGTGATTTGGGTGTTCATGGTAGGTCGCTCTATTCTTATGTGAATTGCCTCAAGAATTTGTAATCTTCTTGAATCTTGGGTTTTGTCTATTATGCAAGTATTCTTGTTCAACATTTCTCTTGTTAGAGTAATGTCATGGGCTTGTCTCATGTGATTCCTAGGGGCACCAGATTGAAGATGGCATGTCAAACGCCTCGTCAGCTTGGTCGACGTCATACCTATGTACTTACATTGAAGGTTACATCCTTCGTGGGGGCAAGTGTACATGTATACAACGCTTGACTGCTGTAGAGGGTTCTCCGTCGGCTTCGGGCTGTTTTTGATAAGTAGTTCGGAAGTCTTCTTGGTTTTGTAGAATATTATCAGGTTTATGTTTTGGTTAGGAGTAGTGCTTTTTACTCCTTTACGGATTATTTCTTTCATTATTCTTTCCTCTTTTATATGTTCACTGTGCATGGTTGATTTGTAATATAATTTTATTGGGGGTGTTGTGGTTTCTGTTCTAGGTTCTGAATTATACCAACGGTCCAAGTGTCTTCTTATAGCAGCGTTTATTTCATTTTTGATATAGCAACGCGGAAATAAACGCTGCTATAAGAAGACACTTGGACCGTTGGTATAATTCAGAACCTAGAACAGAAACCACAACACCCCCAAGAAAATTATATTACAAATCAACCATGCACAGTGAACATATAAAAGAGGAAAGAATAATGAAAGAAATAATCCGTAAAGGAGTAAAAAGCACTACTCCTAACCAAAACATAAACCTGATAATATTCTACAAAACCAAGAAGACTTCCGAACTCCTTATCAAAAACAGCCCGAAGCCGACGGAGAACCCTCTACAGCAGTCAAGCGTTGTATACATGTACACTTGCCCCCACGAAGGATGTAACCTTCAATGTAAGTACATAGGTATGACGTCGACCAAGCTGACGAGGCGTTTGACATGCCATCTTCAATCTGGTGCCCCTAGGAATCACATGAGACAAGCCCATGACATTACTCTAACAAGAGAAATGTTGAACAAGAATACTTGCATAATAGACAAAACCCAAGATTCAAGAAGATTACAAATTCTTGAGGCAATTCACATAAGAATAGAGCGACCTACCATGAACACCCAAATCACGGAACTATTTACTCTACCCACCATGAGAGTAAGGACAAGACAAGAACATATCGATGCCAACACAGAAGACAATGTCCAACATAACAGGCCAATTACACTGGATTAATCTTTGTGTTTAGATAGGAGATGCCTCGTATGGGCCAATAAGCCTTCTGCAGCCCCTATGTTTATCTCTTATGTATCCCCCCATGTTTTCACCTTCATTGTATTATCACCTGACCTAATGCGGGTATAAAATCAACTAGTATTGTAAGATCTGTTCACTTGAGAATGAACCATGGAGTTTCGAAACGTCGTGCAAATTATACAAATAAGTGTAATACACTCTATAGTAAATCACTTCTTTTCTTCACCTTAAAAGTACGAAAATGAGTTTTGGAGAACTCCTATTTCAATTAAGCCCTGATGCTAAGAAAATAGTTAGAGGGATAGAAGCCCTAAACCAGAAAATAATAAATACAGAATATGCGGTCATATGCAATGAAACATATATATATATATATATATATATATATATATATATATATATATATATATATATATATATATATATATATATATATATATATGTATATATATATATATGTCGTACCTAGTAGCCAGAACTCACTTCTCAGCCTACTATGCAAGGCCCGATTTCCCTAATAAGCCAAGTTTTCATGAATTAATTGTTTTTCGACTACCTAACCTACCTAACCTAACTTTTTCTGCTACCTAACCTAACCTAACCTATAAAAATAGGTTAGGTTAGGTTAGGTAGGGTTGGTTAGGTTCGGTCATATATCTACGTTAATTTTAACTCCAATAAAAAAAAATTGACCTCAAACATAATGAAATGGGCAGCTTTATCATTTCATAAGAAAAAAATTTGAGAAAATATATTAATTCAGGAAAATTTGGCTTATTAGGCAAATCAGGCCTTGCAAAGTAGGCTGAGAAGTGCGTTCTGGCTACTAGGTACGACATATATATATATATATATATATATATATATATGTCGTACCTAGTAGCCAGAACTCACTTCTCAGCCTACTATGCAAGGCCAAATTTGCCTAGTAAGCCAAGTTTTCATGAATTAATTGTTTTTCGACTACCTAACCTACCTAACCTAACCTAACCTAACTTTTTCGGCTACCTAACCTAACCTAACCTATAAAGATAGGTTAGGTTAGGTTAGGTAGGGTTGGTTAGGTTTGGTCATATATCTACGTTAATTTTAACTCCAATAAAAAAAAATTGACATCATACATAATGAAATGGGTAGCTTTATCATTTCATAAGAAAAAAATTAGAGAAAATATATTAATTGAGAAAAACTTGGCTTATTAGGCAAATTTGGTCTTGCATATTAGGCTGAGAAGTGCGTTCTGGCTACTAGGTACGACATATATATATATATATATATATATATATATATATATATATATATATATATATATATATATATATATATATATATATATACCACCTCTAGCTGGAAGGGAGTACCACCTCTAGCTGGAAGAAGGGGGACCCATAGCCTCGGAGGAAACCACGCATAACGCATTAGAGGGAATGTTTAGATCCCCTCCAATACAGTTTCTGTGTGCTTTTCTCCTACCACCCCCTTCCTTTTTTATTGTTTGTGCTTTAATATGCATTTGATGGTTACAAGATATACATGGGTTGATACAAAAATAATAATGCAAAAAGGTGCTTAAAGGTTATGGATCTCTTGAAAAACACAACAATGGGAAACATTGATGAATGTCACAGATGGGTTGGATCATTGTTGCAAGTCAAACACTTCTTCGAATTCCTCTGAAGTTGGACTAGTGCCCAAGACGCAACAGGCATTTCCCCTCTGAATCGCAACACTGAGGCGCTGGAACAAGAAACTTTTTGCTCTCTGGTCTTTTGTAGCGCTGATCAATTTGTCCCCCAATTCCTTCAGGAACTTCAATGCACATTTTCCCCACGAACCGAGGGTCTCCGAGCCGATCGGAACAAAGCTGTAGCAGTGTGCTAGACCTCTGTATTTAATAATTTTCTGCGATTCCCTGAAAGAAGCAGCACCACCGCTTTCAAGGTGCTGTAGTGGAGGTAGGTACTGGCCAGTGTGGCAGCGCACGTGTAGTCCCATACCACTTGCTTACCATCCTTCCAAGGTAGCAAGGTGACCCCATCAGGGCGCTTCTGAGGGTCGTTAGGTCTGGATAAGTGTGGTTCTCTTTGTGCCGGGCAGCGGGCTGTGGCGAGGCTCCTCTTGATGATGTCGTTGACTTCTTCATGTCTTGCAATTTTACCCTGTGATTTACGACATACCAGACCATGACGACCATATTGGTCTGCCATCGCAGTTCCGCAGATGCACCTATGTTCGGTGAGGATGGGGGCGGCAAGACGAAGGGCAACTCCAATGCGGAGAGCGTCATGACTGAGGCGAGTTCCCAGGGCTGCATTGGGCACAGCAAATAAAAAATCCCCGGCGTGGGGTGCTGTTACCGCTAGGAGGCGGGCTTTGTTTTCAGCATCAGCGTTGTCAATCATTGCTGTGACAGTCTTTTCCATTATGGGGCTATCCCAGTGGGCCTGCTTGTGGTCGGGGTTGAGGGTGTGCAATGGTGTCCCATTGTCTGGCTGCTTCGATGAACGTTTGATCATGAGTTCCCGCTGTCTCTCTCATACGCTCTGGTAGGATCTGCCCTACCAATTCGTTGGCTGCTGTACATGAGGATAAGAATGCTGGAAGTGCTACCTCAGTTGCCTTTCGTATGCCTATCCCTCCAAATCTCACTGGTAGTGTTGCTTGGTTCCACTGACTGTCATCTAAATCTAGGTTGAGCGCCTTCCTGAATATTGACCTGAGGAGCTCATCATATTGATTTAGAAGTGGGTTGCCAAAAGTTGGTGCACACCTTAAGAAGTATGTTAGCCTGGGCAAGGTGAGGCACTTTGTGAGCAGGTAGAGGGCATCGTGGGAGTCCAAGTCCCCAATTCTCTCTTCCATCCTCTTTAGGTCTCTAAACTTTTCGTCAAGGACTGCAGCAATGGCATTGTGGCCCAGAGGTGCTCCGAGTAGTGTGCTGTCGGTAGGTTTAACGACTGAGGCTTTTGGTAAAACTTTCTCAAGTGAAAAGAATTTTCAGAACTTGTTGATTTTCTACCCGCACTGGGTCAGGTGATAAGACAATAAAGGTGAAAACATGGGGGATACATAAGGGAGGTTCCTGTTTTTGTTATTAGTACCTCCAAGAATGGCAGACTGTTATTTTCACTATTTTCATGTGTAAATCGGAGTACTGACTCTCTCTCTCTAGATGGCTTTTTAGATCAATTAGTTCATCTGAGTCTTTTACTATTACGAATATGTCATCTACATAACGGCAATATACAGTTGGTTTTTGTCTGCTACTGATGACTCTGTCTTCGATGGTTCCCATATAAAAATTAGCAAATAAAACAACAAAGGGGGAGCCCATTGCTACTCCGTCTACTTGTAGATACATGTCTCCTTGAGGACTGATGAAAGGGGATTCCTTTGTACATGCTTCGAGAAGACTCTTCAAGTGTGGCTCAGGTATGTCTAATTTGGGGGTGCTCTCAAGCACCCCCAAATTCACCTGGATAGAAGCCCTAAATCAGAAGATAGTAAATACAGAATATGCGGTCATATTCAATGAGACATGTTTAAAAGAAAACCTGCTGCCAGTATACACCAACATATAGAATCATATATATATGATTAATTTATTAAATTTCTAATAACAAGTTTTGACTGCATACTCCTATAGGACTTTGTACTTAAACCAGAGTACAGAGTTAGTTTTTGACTTGAAGTACTTTCAAACGTAAGCTGTGTTTACTTACAAATGTGTTGCTTGTGGGCACTAACTGTGGCCTCTGAATGTGTTGCTTGTGGACACTAACTGTGGCCTCTGGATGTGTTACTTGTGGGCACTAACTGTGGCCTCTGATGTGTTGCTTGTGGGCACTAACTGTGGCCTCTGGATGTGTTGCTTGCGGGCGCTAACTGTGGCCTCTGATGTGTTGCTTGTGGGCACTAACTGTGGCCTCTGGATGTGTTTCTTGTGGGCACTAACTGTGGCCTCTGAATGTGTTTCTTGTAGGCACTAACTATTGCCTCTGATGTGTTGCTTGTGGGCACTAACTGTGGCCTCTGGATGTGTTGCTTGCGGGCGCTAACTGTGGCCTCTGATGTGTTGCTTGTGGGCACTAACTGTGGCCTCTGATGTGTTGCTTGCGGGCACTAACTGTGGCCTCTGATGTATTGCTTGTGGGCACTAACTGCGGCCTCTGATGTATTGCTTGTGGGCACTAACTGTGGCCTCTGATGTGTTGCTTGTGGGCACTGACTGTGGCCTCTGATGTGTTGCTTGTGGGCACTGACTGTGGCCTCAGGATGTGTTGTTTGTGGGCACCAACTGTGGCCTCTGATGTGTTGCTTGTGGGCACTGACTGTGGCCTCAGGATGTGATGCTTGTGGGCACTAACTGTGCCCTCTGATGTGTTGCTTGTGGGCACTAACTGTGGCCTCTGATGTATTGCTTGTGTGCACTAACTGTGCCCTCTGATGTGTTGCTTGTGGGCACTGACTGTGGCCTCAGGATGTGATGCTTGTGTGCACTAACTGTGGCCTCTGATGTATTGCTTGTGTGCACTAACTGTGGCCTCTGGATGTGTTGCTTGTGGGCACTAACTGTGGCCTCTGATGTGTTGCTTGTGGGCACTAACTGTGGCCTCTGATGTGTTGCTTGTGGGCACTAACTGTGGCATCTGATGTGTTGCTTTCGGGCACTAACTGTGGCCTCTGATGTGTTGCTTGTGGGCACTAACTGTGGCATCTGATGTATTGCTTGTGGGCACTAACTGTGGCCTCTGATGTGTTGCTTTCGGGCACTAACTGTGGCCTCTGATGTGTTGCTTTCGGGCACTAACTGTGGCATCTGATGTGTTGCTTGTGGACACTAACTGTGACATCAGGATGTGTTGCTTGTGGGCACTAACTGTGGCCTCAGGATGTGTTGCTTGTGGGCACTAACTGTGGCCTCTGATGTGTTGCTTGTGGGCACTAACTGTGGCCTCTGATGTGTTGCTGGTGGGCACTAACTGTGGCCTCTGATGTGTTGCTTGTGGGCACTAACTGTGGCCTCTGATGTGTTGCTTGCGGGCACTGACTGTGGCCTCAGGATGTGTTGCTTGTGGGCACTAACTGTGGCCTCAGGATGTGTTGCTTGTGGGCACTAACTGTTACCTCTGATGTGTTGCTTGCGAGCACTGACTGTGGCCTCTGGATGTGTTGCTTGCAGGCACTAACTGTGGCCTCTGGTTGTGTTGCTTGCGCGCACTAACTGTGGCCTCTGGATGTGTTGCTTGTGGGCACTAACTGTGGCCTCTGATGTGTTGCTTGTGGGCACTGACTGTGGCCTCTGGATGTGTTGCTTGTGGGCACTAACTGTGGCCTCTGATGTGTTGCTTGTGGCCACTAACTGTGGCCTCTGATGTGTTGCTTGCGGGCACTAACTGTGGCCTCTGATACGTGAGCATCAGATGTTGGAACTCAGGTGCATCCAATCCCATGGTGCTCTTCTACTATCTGGGTGTAACCGATAATGTCATGCTGATTTGGGAAACGTACTGCTTGCGCTATCTGGCGCAGGAGTTCCCGACTAAATGTACGTAGTGCTTGTGCTTGCTTTGTGTACTCCCTGTCCTTATGTATTGATGCCTTTTATTATGTGCTTACATCATGTGTCCAGGTTGGCACGACCCGTCTGGGTGCGGTTGCTGTTTGTGTGTACTCTGTTCTATTTCATGTTATATTTACTGTGTTATACTTATTGTGTTCTCATTTATATGTCTC